>NW_011494938.1:2596747-2614547 GCF_000754665.1 Bison bison bison
GCAGCCCGCCAGGCTTCCCCGTCCCTGGGATTCTCCAGGCAAGAACACTAGAGTGGGTTGCCATTTCCTTCTCCAATGCATGACAGTGAAAAGTGAAAGTGAAGTTGCTCAGTCGTGTCCAACTCTCAGCGACCCCATGGACTGCAGCCCACCAGGCTCCTCTGTCCATGGATTTTCCAGGCAAGAGTACTGGAGTGGAGTGCCATTGCCTTCTCCACTTCCTACCATAGATCTGTGTAAAAATGATAAAGAGTCGGGAAGGTACACGCATTGACCAGCGGTGTTGGCGGAAGGAACCCTGGACTGAGATCTGATCCTGACTTCTCATTCACTGTGTGACCATGAAAAAGCCAGGAACCCTCTCCAGGCTTCCATTTCCTCACCTCTATTATTCAGAAGCTCTCAAAATCCTTGCAGCTCTAAAATGCGAGGCTAAAATCTAGCAGGGCATCTCCAAATATTACCCAGCCATATGATGATATGGCAACCAGGGGCCTTCCTTCCCAGCACCCAGTCCAGAGCCTTTCATAACTGTCCTTTTGTTCAATTTAAAAATCAAAAACCAAAAGATGCATTGTACCTAAACTAAAGTGATGCGAAACAGTTCACAATCTCATTTCTAGTTCTTCCACTATGCAGTTTTAGCTGTCTTTTCAGTATTCAGGTCTATATTTCGAGAGAAGGAAACAAAACTGTCTTTTTGATCTTTTTTTCTGCTAAATGAATGTCCTTTTTATATATCTTGAACTTCTTTTCAATGAAAATTTGCACTTGGCTGTTCCAAGGTTACCTCAAATTCAAGCTGGTTAAATCACACTGGTCATCTTCAGCCTATCCAGGTACCCCCTTCAGATTTCATTTCCCAGGCTCTGTCACAATTGCCACTATTGACCCAGACTTAAGCCCTTGGAATGATTTTCCTCTCATCCTATGATCCGCCGCAGTGAAATCTTTGAGTCTTCTTTTACATGGTTTCTTACATTTTCTCCTTTCTTTCTATGTCACTTCTTTAATTCAACCTGACTGCTTTGTTCCCAAACATCTATAGTAACATCCTCATTAGTTTATCAACACTCTATACTTGTACTAGATTATTTTTCTTTAAATATCTCTCTGATCATCTCTTGATCATGCTCTTGAATCACTCCCTCCTTGTTGAAACAGACAGTGAACCTCAAGGTCTTCCAATGTCCCAGACCTTCCTCTCCAACATTTTTTCTGATTCATAGGAGGTATTCCAGCCTCCTAACGCTTACTCATCACTTGCATTCCTATCTTGTCTCTTTTCTTCCCTGTAGCCTGGTCTGCCCTCCTCACCCTACTCCAATTGTCAAATCCTTACTCATTCCCCAAAATCTAACTCAGGTCCAGTACCTTGCTGGGCTGTCAACTTCAGTCCAATAGGATATTATCCCTTTCTTGGAAAATTTGTAGAACTCAATTGGAACCAAAACCATGATTTTCTGCTGTATATAACTTATGTATATAATCTCATCTTATAAACAAACTTCTTGAGTAAAGAGGCTAGTTTTTCCATCTCTGTATTCTTGGTGCCTGTTTTATATTCTTACATAGAATAGCAGCTCAATAAAAGTTCATTGAGACGAAGATGATAAACCTGCTAAACATTGTCAATAATAAGTATTTAGCACACAATCCTCCTATAACTAATTAGGTGTTATTAATTATTAATAATTACTTGTTAAGTGTTCTCTTACCTAACATCTGGTAATCAATGGTCATGGACATAAAGACTAAGAGAGAAAGAATGTGGTCACAGGAAACCCAGGCTGAGAGAGTAGAACAAGGGGATTTAATATTCTATCTTAGTTTTAATGGGCATTTTCAGTGTGATGGAGTTAAAACAAGATGATCTGTAATGGCTTAGCCTTTGTTACATATATCAGATTCAAATGTTTGGGATTTAGAGAGCAAATTAATCCTTTTCTTCCTCTACTCATTTTGAGATGTACCTTAGAAACCTCACTTTCTGGGGCTTGTCTACCTCATTCCTCTTAAAACTCAAGGACCTGCTGTTGGTCTATTATGTCTACCTCTCCTCTTCTTGGGGATCTATGCTCCAGGTCTCCAAAACAAATATGAGATGGACAGTGAATGAGCCAGTAGGTAGAAAATGAATCCAGGAAAAAAAAAAAAAAAAAACTACACCCATGCCTTTGAAAGCAGTATTTCTAGCCTACTCGTTGAATTTTTAATTCCTCGTACACCCTTAAGCTTAGGTTCTTTCTCTAAGCCTGTGGTTTATGAAGCTGAGAAAAGAAATACTCTAAATCTAGATGCAAAGTTTACATGCAATTCCAAGTCCTATTTCTTAAAAATCTTGTAAATTCAGTTTTAACAGCCTTTTGAACTTACTGCTAATACCGTAACCCTCATTGGCAAAAATTATATATATAAGTAGATGCAGTACTTTTGAAAAGTCATTAAAATGTTAATATAGAATATTTAGAATCACAGAAGCAAGAGAAGCTAATTTGTGAAAATCCAGGGGCCCACAGGATGTGAGTGTAGAGGTGAGGTTGAAACTCAAACTCACATACCTCCACCAGGGCCATTTTGTTCCTATCAGAATTTTGACAACTTCAAGGTCTGGTCAAATTTACAATATCCCACAATCATCCATTAAGAATAAAAAAGTTCTAAGGCTTCTGGTCTCTGTTTAAATGTCAACTCCCTGACCACACGTGTAAGAACAGGTCACATTTTCAAAGCCTGTATCCTTTCCATTGCTTCCGTTTTCTCCACAGCATTTACCATCAAACAACAATGCTGTCTGTTTATTTGTTTGCTCTTTGATCTTCTTGGCCCATCACCTCCACTTCATGAGGGCTTGGACATTTTTATTCACTCTGCATTCCCCAGGGTCTGAAAGAGTCTAGCATAGCATAGACCCCCAAATACATAGGTGTGAAGTAAATAAATGAAGCAGTATCATGGTTTAGAAAAATCAAACCAAACCATACCCAACCAGAACAACTTGCAATATAAATTAAGGGTTCAGCATGTGTGGTAAAGAAGGTCAGAACTAAAAGATGGCCCAGAGACCATCCAGCCAAACCTTGTCATTTCACAAATAAAGTGAGGTCATGATAAAGTGACATGACTAAGTCATAAGCTCTTGTTTTGACAGAAATAATAAAATGGTTCACTATGGAGTTCCAATTTCTTATGCAAATATGGTAATTATGTCATTTGATAATTTTTATCTCAGTGAAGTGGGCCTCATAAATAAGTGGAATAAAAAGACTGTCAGGTCAGGCCCTTCACCCAAATATACTTAACCTTACTATCACCAACATTGTGACTTTATTCCTTTGGATCCTGAGAGATTTTTTTAAAAACATGCTTGGGGCTGGTGCACTGGGACGACCCAGAGGGATGGTATGGGGAGGGAGGAGGGAGGAGGGTTCAGGATGGGGAACACATGTATACCTGTGGTGGATTCATTTCGATATTTGGCAAAACCAATACAATATTGTAAAGTTTAAAAATAAAATAAAAAAAAAGAAATAAATTGCTATTTTCAAAAGATATTTTTAATATCTTCTACTACATTTGGAGAAGAAAAAAAATATATATATATCAGCAGCACTATCTTCTGTAAGTAACTTATTTACTTTGCAATTTCTGTATTTAAGTCTTTATGCTGAACCAGCCAGTGAAATACATTATTCCACTGGTAGAAGTTCTCTAGCAGAAACAAAACTAGAAATAGCACGTATTACTGAGAAGTCAGACACATTAATGCTAATCCAAAAAAAGGAAACAAAAAACAAACCAAGACTCTCAAGCTAGAGGTTAATAACACAACTCAATCAAAACCAGTGACATTTTTTATCAAACATTTGTGAAATTGCAGTTTTGAACTCTGACCTGCTACAAATTAAATTAAAAGGTGCTGTTCTAATTCCATCTCCTGGTACAATGCAGCACTGATACAGAAAACAGGGAACCTACACTGAACACACCCGATTTACAATGGAAAAAGGAGGGTGATGCTTCCATTCTCCATAAGGAAGTTTTTAACACATGGTTCCTGAGTGGATTTGTCAATTAAAGGGTTACAGTAGCTGTCAATGCTGGTTTAACATTTCAATAAAGCAAATCATCAATTTAAACTCAAAAATAAATAAATAAATAATAAAAAATAAAAATAAATAAAAACATGCTTTATTTACTTTGTTGTCAGTTACCACTTTCACTAGCTGAGAGCAATACTGAGAGCCAAGCTAGGTGCCAGTAGGGAATGGAGATGGGGAATCTGAGCTCTGAAATATGGTGCCTCTGGACTCAAATCCTAGCTTGATGATTTAAATAGCTGATTGACCTTGAGAAAATCAGTTACCCTCTCTGAGAGTCTGATTAGTTCATCCTCTGGTATGATTGTTTCTAGTAGTGATTATCACTATCCTTTTCAGTTCTGCCTAGGACAAAGCTGGAGGCTCTCACCTAAAATTGATAGAGATGAAAGAAGCAGCAAACTTGGATCCTCCCAAGGAGTCTAGATTCATCGATCTTTAATGGTAAGGACTGTATGTTAAGCTTCTTCTGCAGTCTGGAGCACCTAGCTCACACAAGTAAGCACTGTGCAGGCTCCGGTGACCACTTCATGAGCCACAGTTAAGAGCTTGATCCACGGCAGCAACCTGAGCCCAGCCGTGGAGAAGGAGGGAGTCCCCAGTGATCAATTGCTTGGCAATATCGGGCCTGAAAATGGGGTTAAAGCTTTTAGATTCAGGAGCTATGCATGCACTTATCTCTCAGAAGTGCTGAAAGAGCCTGGAAGTGTGAAAGGGAGAAAACCATATCTATCAGGAATTCTCTCAGGTAAAATATCTTGTGTGAGTGAAAGAAATGCTTCTGTCAGCACCCTGAGAAAGTGTATGTATGTGTCTATGTTTGGGGTGGGGGCAATGGCTTGATTAGCAACAAGTGGTTGCTGAAAAGCCTTCTTAGAAGGGTGAGTCTGGTTTTCCTGTAGGATTTTGATTTTGCTAAGTGATGTAGCCAATATGTGGAGAAGACAATGGCACCCCACTGCAGGACTCTTGCCTGGAAAATCCCATGGATGGAAGAGCCTGGTGCGCTGCAGTCCATGGGGTCACTAAGAGTCAGACACGACTGAGCGACTTCACTTTCACTTTTCACTTTCATATATTGGAGAAGGAAATGGCAACGCACTCCATGTTCTTGCCTGGAGAATCCCAGGGACGGGGGAGCCTGGTGGGCTGCCGTCTATGGGGGTCACACAGAGTCAGACACGACTGAAGCGACTTAGCAGCAGCAGTAGCAGCAGTAGCCAATATGAGGCCAGAGCTGAACTGCTCTTCATCTTGGACAGGAGGCTGAGTACTGCCATTATACTCTACCTCCAGGGAGGAATCAGCCTCTTTTCTCTTCTGAAGTTGAATAATGAAAGAAAACCCGTTTGACTGTCAGATTTTAAGCTGGCCACATGTCTCTGGATCCAACTTTGCCTATGGGACCTTAATTTTATGCCTGAAGGTTATTCCCAATGTGTCTCTGTAGCCAGTTAGACATTAGTTGGTGTGATTTTGCTACTTGCAACAGTTAATGACTGGACTAGCTGAACTTACTTGATTCTTTTCTCTATTTCATAGTATTTCAAATAAAACTTTGTAGTAGTTAGTATATGATGCAGATGTACAGATGATCACAGTCCATGCATTTTGTCAAACACTTGCCTGTGTATCTTTGTTCGTTCCATCTTCTATGCCTCAAATATCTTTCCTTACCTAATGAAATGCTTCTCATCCTTCAAGGCTCAGTTCAAGCCCCTCCTTCTCTGTGAGCCTGCCCTGGTCCTCCAAGCCATCATTAGTTATTCCCTTGTCTTCCCTGATGGTTCAGATGGTAAAGCATCTGCCTACAGTGAAGGAGACCTGGGTTTGATCCCTGGGTTGGGAAGATGCCCTGGAGAAGGAAATGGCAACCCACTTGAGTACTCTTGCCTGGAACATCCCATGGACGGAGGAGTGTGGTAGCTTACAGTCCTTGGGGTCGCAAAGAGTTGGACACGACTTCACTTTTTTACTTTCTTTCTTTCACTGCATTCTCATACTATGTTATTAGTGTCTCTTCCTGTTGGGATTTATAGGCAGTAGTCTCTGTTTCCACATGATACTATAAGCTCCGCCAGTGCAGGGACTGTTTTTTATTCATAGCCATTGCACCTGGTGAGTATCCGGTTCCTACCAAACTAGAATGCTAGACTGCAAGCCTCAGATAACATAGACGATCTCTTTATAGGAGCAATTTTCTCAATGGTAAGAATCTTAAAAATTATTGTATATTTTTAAGTGTTCAGATGTTGCACAGAGAGTCATGCAAAATTAGCTTGAGTTTTAAAGATATAACATTTATGTCATTTGTTCATATTCCTCTGATATGAAAATTTGAGAAGTTTTTGCAGTGGACACTCAAGTCAAATTTGAGTTTAATTTAATTATTAATTCCAGAAGATGTTTACATAGTGATTGACTTCTGGTTGGTAAAAGGGTACAAACTCTCAGTTATAAGTAAAATAAGGTCTGAGGATTTAATGCATAACATGGTGACTATAGTTGATAAGGGGATTCCCAGGTGGCATTAGTGATAAAGAACCTGCCTGCCAATATAGGAGACATAGGAGACATGGGTTCAATCCTTGGGTTGGGAAGTTCCCCTGGAAGAGAGCATGGCAATCCACTCCAGTATTGTTGCTTGGAGAATCCCACGGACAGTGGAACCTGGCAGGCTATAGTCCATAGGGTCGCACAGAGTTGGACACAAATGAGGCGACTTAGCATACAGGCACGCCAGTGTAGGAGATGCAAGAAATATGGGTTCAACCCCTGGGTCAGGAAAATCCTCTGGAGTAGGGAATGGCTAACCACTCCAGTATTCTTGCCTGGAAAATTCCTTGGACAGAGGAACCTGGCAGGCTACCGTCCATGGGGCTGTAGAGAGTTGGACACGACTGAGCAATTAAGCACTCACACTCATAGTTGATAAGACTGGACTGTATAACTGAAATTTACTAAAAGAATACAACTTAAATGTCCCCACCAACAAAGGAGGGGAATCCTTTCCCAATGCATAAATATATCAGATCATCATATTGCACACTTTAAGTATCTTACCATTTTATTTATCAATTATACCTCAACACAGCTGGGAAAAAGGAAAACAACACAGTAACTTATTTATCTTTATTAATAGCAAGGAGACATTAAAAATAATGAGCTAGAAAGGCAGACTGGGAAAATCAATTTTATATCTATATACAGTATATACCTAAATTGTAAATTTTGTTTTAACAAAAGTTCACTATCTATACATGTAGACTGAGAAATCTCTCAGAGCACTACCCTTTGGCAAAGACCAAATATTTCTTGTATTTTAAAAAGTTCTCATGATACATCATATACACAAAATAGCATATATAATACATGTACAAGTCTAGTCTTCAAAGCCTTTACAACATCTGATAAGTAATATTTTTAATGAATAATAAATATTTATCAGGTGAAATATCTTTGAGACTTTAGATGCTTACTTCAATTATGAAGCCACTGCCAAAAAGCAGGAGGTGAGACTAATATTGAGTATTGAGGTAGGTACATCAGGTGAAGTACAACCAAACAGAGACAAACAGGCTATAACACTGTTTGTAAGCCTGGCTTTCTACCACATTACTTTAAAACAAAATTACAGGGACTTCCTGCGTGGTTAAGAATCTGCCTTGCAATGCAGCGGACACTGGTTCAATCCCTGGTCTGGGAAGATCTCACATGCCTCAGAGTAACTAAGCCTGCCCACCAGGAACTAGAGAGTTCCTGCAACACAACGAAGACCTGTGCAGCTAAATAAATAAATAACAAAATTTAAAAAAAAAAACTGTGAAAGTGATACATACTCAGTGTTAAAAAAAAATGGAAAACCTGACCGATTGTACCCTCTTTCTCTTTCCTCCTCTTGGCAGTCAATAGAAAACCAAATGGTCCATCAGGAGTCACTGGAAGACAGTGGAGGACAGGAGGGTGTGACAGACCAGGAGTGGTACAGAACCCCGAGGGACTGACGCTTGGCTTGACTATATGGGATTCACTGCAGTGAGGGGGTAGCTGGACTGCCCAAATCTTGAGTTTTGTCTCACAAATACAGTCTCAGAGCTGCAGTCTCCCAATCTCCTTTGTAAAAACAGTGACCTTCTACTCAATTCCATTTGATTTTTACAACATATCTTTTCAATAGCATATTATTTCATCAACGATCCCTCAAAAAATCTGAATCAAGTGGTCTTATCTATTTCTTATAGCTTATTCTATCATCCACATGAGTATTCCCAGGATCATTTATTTAGTCGTGCATTAATTGTAAGCTTCTAACCTACAGTGATGAAATTCTTGTTCAGAATCCTCCATTGACTCCTAATATTCAAACATCCTAATACAATAGACAAACCCCTTCATGATCTGACCTCTGTCTAGCTCTGCAAACTCATCTTTCATCCCCTTCATATACAAACTGGGCTCCTGACACAAAAACACTCTTGTGGTTCCCTGTCCTCTCTAGCTTGTAGGGTCTGTAAGTGGTGTTTCCTCAGTGGACATCCTTCCCCTACTCTGGGCGAGCTGTCAAACTCCTTGTGTTCTTTAAGATTCTGTACAAGTATCACTCTTCCCTTTCTTCACATGTCTCAGGAAAGGCCTTGCTTTTCTGTGCTGCCTTAGTGTCTTGTCCACACTTCTACTATAGTATTTATCTATGTTAAATGACTAATTTAAGAATCTTGCTTCTACAAGATCAGGGGTCTGCATACTCTTAGAGTATCCATGAATCACCTGAATTATAAGCAAAATTTTATGCAGATCTATTTTCTTCTGGGGAGAAGGTTCAGAGCTCACGTCAGACTTTCAAAAGAGTCCATATTTATTCTCTCAAAATCAAATTGAGAACACTGCGCTAGATGATGAGTCCCTAGAAAAGAGTGAGTTCTGTTCTTTGGGTCTGTTAGCTGAATGAGATTTTCAGTTATTTAAAGATAGATGTTCATACTAGTAAAGATATATGGTAAATTCAACTTCCTCTATTCTTTGATGTTTTAAAGTAGACCAGAAGTGTGATACAATGAAAAGCACATAGAATAAAAAGAAAGAGATGGAAGGGTTTATACCAAACTACTAACAGTGGTTACTCTTGAAAAGAGGGATGGGTTAGGGGTCAGATGGACTTACGCCTTTTACTTATACTCTTCTATCTTGAGTTCCCTGGTGGCTCAGAGGGTAAAGCGTCTGCCTGCTATGCAGAAGACCCAGGTTCGATTTGTGGGCCAGGAAGATCCCCTGGAGAAGGAAATGGCAACCCACTCCGGTATTCTTGCCTGTAAAATCCCATGGATGGAGAAGCCTGGTAGGCTTATAGTCCATGGGGTTGCAAAGAGTTGGACACGACTGAGTGACTTCACTTTCTTCTATCTTGAACAAGTGTTTGTTTTGTAATGTGCACTTTTTAGATTTTAAATTAAAAAATAATACTTTGAACTATGGGACTTTAAGTGCATTAAACATCTTTAAGTGCATTAAACATTCAAATTCTAGCTGTTTCTTATTTAGCTTTGTGACCCTGGAACCTTACTAATCTTTATAAACCTATGTTTCTTCAACTGTAAAATCAGGATAAGACTTACTAATCCCACATAGTTATTGCATCACAAAGCCTAGTAGAAAGTAGACAGTAAATTTAGCTGAATGTAAAGTTAAGGTTTTTTCGCACTCTTCAAAAACATCTAAAATAGAACTCAAAACATAGCCATTATTATCTCAATACTGTGAGTAAACATTACAGTATGCTTAGTCACTCAGTCATGTCCAACCCCTGTGACCCCATGGACTGTAGCCCGCCAGGCTCCTCTGTCCATGGGGATTCTCCAGGCAAGAGTCCTAGAGTGGGTTGCCATGGCCTCCTCCAGGGAATCTTCCCAACCCAGGGATCAAACCCAGGTCTCCCACATTGCAGGCAGATTCTTTACCATCTGAGCCACCAGGGAAGCCCATATTATTATCTCAATACCGTGAGTAAACATTCATAAATGCAGTAAAAGTTTGATGTCATATGGCTGGTTTATGATGTGGCTATTAGCTGTGATTGCTAATTAATAAAGGAATCCCATAATACATTCATTTGTTTTTTAATAAAGCAGGGTTACAAAAATTTTCAAAACAATTTGTAATATTTGTACTTCAAGAATGAAGTACAAGCACTGGTTTAAACTAAGTAAAGTATGTTTAAACTGGGTTCTCAGTTTATCCATGTTCTTTCTAATTACAAATTCTTTGCAGTTTCACTCACCTTGTGGCCTGTCTCCACCTGTAGACATTACACCATATTTTGTGCAGCCTTCTTGATTTCTTTATATGTTCTACAAAAAATAAAATGTCATTGATAATGACAGGTACCTTGTAATTTCTATCATCTTTTATCCTATAATTTCATAACTAAAAGTCTTGTTATATATGCAATTGACTAAAATTTCTAATAGTTAAAAATACATAAATTAAATGCAGAAGTCCTTGTTCCTCTTAGTCTTTTAATTTTTAAGTCACTTGCTGTTAAGTAGGCACAATGACCTTGGTATTTGTCTCTGGAGTGACTAATAAAAATTAATTCTTATGTATTTGGAAATGTAGTTGGAATACTTTAACATGGGTTAGGGAGCTTCACTGAATCAAAAGAATTCAAAACAGCTCATCTGACCTGAAAATAATGAAAGCCAAAAATCTAGAGATTTTCATGAAGTATCCCACATTAAATGAAATCACCTACATCAAGTGACAAGTGAAGTAGGTTTGTAATAGGTTTTTCTGTAGGGGCTAAGCCAGGTGATCTATAGTCAAAAGTAGGTATAAATCCTTTTGGAGAACACTCTGAATTTTGTGAGTAGGACAGCAGATTCCAAGCCAGCTGTGTGTTTTATTTATTTTTCATTATCTGAAGCCTCTTGGGCAGTTTGGCCAAGTCTCTGAATCTTTGGACCTTCAGTTTCTTAATTGGTATAATTGGCACAGTAGTAATAATAGTCACCTCACAGTTCAGAAGTGAAGATCAAGGTGAGGGAGGGCTGAGGGGCAGGGCCAGGATATAGGAGTGGGCTTGCTGAACCACCTTTGTCATTTTGTCAAGGTCCCTGTCCTTTATCCGAAGTGAATCTATGTTTATTCCCAGCTTGGCTTGCTCTTTCTTTCCCTTTAACTTCACAGAAAATTTTTCTTAAAAGATTCTCTTTTTTTGTACAAATGCTGTTCTTTGTCCTAAAGGAATATGAGAGGCAATGGATGGCCTTACCGACCCTGTCAGTCACTGCTAATTGCCACCCAGTAACCATGTTCCCTGTTTTCTAAGAAACCTGTTAAAACAAAACAAAACTGTATTCCCCATTCTCCTTCACAGGTAGTTGTAGCCATGGGGATAGATTCTACTCATGAGTTACAAGTAGAAATAGTGTGAGTGACTTCTGGGAAGTCTCCTTAAAAGAGACAGCAGATCTTTTTCTTTCCATTCCTCGTTCCTGCTGGCTGAACACACAAATGAGACAGGTGGACTCCTAGCAACCTTCTGTACCAAGAGGTGAGACACTGAGGATGGCAGAAGAGCAAGACGGAAGGGATCTTGGTCTCTCACACCAAGGAATTGATTGAAGAGCTCTGGATTGCCTATCTATGGACCTTCTTTTTTTAACGTAAGAGGGAAGTGAGCTTCTAGCTTATGTAAGCCACTATTATTTAGGTTTGAGCCCAACCTTACTTATATGCTGGTCCTTTAGGAAGTTGTCTTGAACCAAGAACCATTTTTAAATCTTAAAAGTGTCATTACATTTCCTCTGATCCTACGTGTGCTTTCCTCATATCAACAAATTGTCTACTATTCACAAGCCTCTAGGGTATCCCTCCAGTTGTTTCTACCCTTTCTTTCTTGCATCACCCGTATCTTGGATATTGTACATTGATTTGAGCTCTTCAGATAGGAACTTGGAAAATGGGGCCACTCTCGTGGGGAAGGAAAAAGGAATTTTGGCTAAAATTAAATTTTAGCTTTTTTGCGTATTATAGGAAAAGCAGAGTTCATTTCAACTCAGAAAACATTTATTTAGCCCATACTATGTAAAAGGCATTGTGCCAGATCTTGGGAGGGAATATAAAAATGATATTTTTATATCATTTTTCCTCCTTCAGGGAGTTTACAGACTAGTGGGAAAGATGAGACATACATATAGCTATAGCATATGATGGATTGGGAAAATGCAGTAAGAAAAGTATAAAGTACCTAAAACTTGCAGAGAAAAAAAAAAATGAGTTCTGGTCATGGGGATTAAAGAAAGTGTCATAAAGAAGATAGGTTATGAGCTTGACTGTGAACAGTATGTAGATATGGCACAAAGGGGATCAGTGAAGTGGACAGTGATCAGAGGTGGACAGTTGCAATGCATCAGAGGATTTAGGGGTTCCAGGGAGTATCATTGGTAGAGTAGAAGGTAAGCCTGGATAGGTGGATTAGAGACAGATAAAGGGCAGTGAATATCTTCTTGGGAGTCTCATCTGATGTGGACAGAATAAGGAGTTACTGAAAGCCTCTGAGCAGGGGAATAACCAGATCACATGTTCTCAGTAAGAAGATGACAATTTTGACTGCAGAGGAAAGACCAGCTGCAGAGTGGCTAAGATGGGCACCTTTAATAATCCAAGTAAAAGGCAATGATGGCCTGAATTAGGGAAGTGACTATTAGAATGGAAAGGAGGGCACAGACAGAGCAATATTTCAAAGGTTACTGCATGAGCTAAATGTATGCTTTGCCCAGAAAAAAAAAAAAAAGAGTTGGAAAAAGAGTAATTCCCTGATACAGAAGTGGAAAGAATTTTTAAAATTACTCTACACTCTCTTAAACTAGGAAACTAAAAGGAGGCTGAATATGCTATAATGATGAATTTATTGGTTCTACAATTTTGACAGAGACTTAACCTTTCTTTTTGCCCAGATGTCAATTGGGGGTACTCTGATTGACCCTGGAGGAGGTAAGGAAAGAATATTGAAGAGCATCTCAGGAAAGAATGCAACCAACCCTTCTATCCCATTGTTCATCCTTTGCCCAAGTGTTATAGTAAATAGCAGATGGAAGGTATTTTACAAGATAAGGTTCTTCCACTTCTCCTCCGTTTATCCCTTTGCCCATCCTTATGCACCATCTCCACCCAGCCCAACCATGCACACATTCCATAAGAAATCCAGAGAAAATTTAAGAGGAGGAGGAGGTTTTCTAAATAGCATTAAGAATTTCCTACTATTTGCCTCTTCGTTGCTCACTAAAACCATGCCAGCATAGCTCCCCCGAAATGGAAAAGGCTAGCATAGACCCATATAAGGACATTGTATTCTCCAATAGCTTTCAGATAAAACACTCCCCTCCCCCAAATCCTAAATAGCTACTTCTTCATTATCAGGAGATACATTTTAGAGATCTCCTCAAATGGACACATTTGAGCATTTAATCAGCTGCCATTTTCTCTTTATATTTTCCTGATTATTGAGGAAGATTGAAATGCTTATTAAAACCTTGTAATCTCTCTTTTCTCGATAAGGGCAGGAGCAGACAACAAAATAACCATGAACCTACGAATCAGAAGCGTGTCTTGTGTAATCTTTTGCAATTTATGGTTTAGTTCATCTTATATGGGGCATTGAGAGCTATAAATGAAATAAAATAATGAGGGTTTTTTTCTTCCGTGATTCCCAAGGTGATGCCTAGCACTCTCGAAAGCAGAAGTGATTAATCAAGTCAGTGGGGACAAGCAGCAGTAATGTGACTGTCAAAACTATAGATATCCGTTAAACTGTGTTTCACTCTCATGTAAGGTGTTTGTGTATTTGCATGTGTGTGTGTGTGTGTGTGTGTGCTGGGAGCTAGTCAGTGGGAGAATCAGCATCTTCAACATTGTCTATGAGAGAAGATTAGCAGGAATTATTAATTTAAAAGATTCTTACATTTTATAAAAACCCAGAAGCTAAGAAAAATGTTGAGCAACTCATACTCTAGTCTTAAATTTCAAAATCAAAGGTCTTTAACCCAGGGTGTCCACAGATTGTATTTCAGGCCATCTATAAGTCTTCTGAAATTATATGCAAAATTTGGTGTGATTTTACATATCTTTGCAGAGAGGGTGGGCTGGTTTCTAAAAATTCTTAGAGTGATCCTTGACCCTCAAAAAGGTGAACTCCCTTCGTTAAAGAAAAGAGGACAGAGCAGGAGAGAAGGAAAGAGAGAGAGGAAAGAGGGGAAATAAAGAGAATTCAGGAGTCTCATCAATTCTGTCCCAAACCAAATCAATCAAATGTATGTGAAATTTGTACAAGGCACTTATCTATTAACCTTTATATTTGTATGAAAAGTTAGCAGTAGTATGATCATCTTCCTTTCAGAAGCCTCTGAGGTTTCAGGCTGGTTTTGATTGCATTTTGGAGCCCATGGTATTAGCAAAAATTTAGATGTTAATTCAATTCTTGGAAACTATTTAAAAGAAAGTGTGTCTAAAAAGTTCTTTCATATAAATTCTGATTGTTTATGCTAAATCCTTCAGAAGTGCCTTTAAATGGCTACACCATTTGCAGCCAATAATTTTGTATTAAAAGGAGATTAAAAAAGACAAAATTTACACAAAGACAAATTTCTATATTTTTCAGAATATTATTGTTTCAGCATATAAAAACTAATTATAGTGGATTCCCATTCTCACTTAAGAAAAGAAAGCTTTCAAGTGAAACCTAATTCTTCTTATCATGTTCCCCAAGCCCCTGCAAAGGCTTTAGAATTTTCACTAATGTTCCTAATTAATTAATACATATTTTTCTGCACATAGAGGAGTAAACACTTAAGAATCCTCTATCCCTTTTCTATGTTACAAAAGGCATGAATTAACCTCCCTCCATTTCTAATCTTTTTCATTTTTCATTCTTAATCCTAAAGAGGCATACACATATTGGATTTATCTGCTTTGTAAAATAGGCAGTCAGTCATCCTTTCTTTAAGATTGCTCTCAAATTTTAAGTCAGCTTCAACTAAATATGTAAATAAGCAAACTCTTCAGTCCAAACATTTTTTAGTTGACAACCTGCAAAGGCAGATTATGACATCATATAAAAATTAAGCAAGAAGATGAATATTTTACAAATTGTTATAACTTTGAATACATAGTAATTTCTTTAAATGACTTCCTTAAATAAAAGTTAGCATATTTTGAACCCACATTAGTAAAGATTTATGAGATTTCTTCTCTTATGAAAATATTTGCCCTCTCAATGCCTCGCAAAGCATACAAAAGCACTACTTACCCCATGTTGCTGGCCGTGGTTATATCATCATCAGATCAAGGCGTATCTGGATTCTGAATTAACTTAAAGGTTATAAAAAGAAGCAGCAGAGGTTTGACTTCCCCGGAAACGAGACTGTCATATGCTAACTAGGCTTTTAAATGAGGAAAACTAGTGTCTCTTCTAATTATATAAGCTCCAGGTCAAATTCTAGCATCAACTAATCAAATAACTGAACTGCATTTAGTTTCAAGGAGTAAAAAAAAGAAAACTGTTTAAGATGAATGATTTTAGTATCTTTGAAAACTGGAGACTTGGGCTTTGAAAGTTATTCTTATACCATTAAAAGTTAAATATTTTAAAAGCAATGTATATATCTTGCTACCTTAAATAATTTGAAGAAAAGTATTAGGGAAATTTTAGTTTGCAGTAAAACAGGTATTTTTCTGTATTTTCCAGAAGTTCTGAATTTGCATTGTATGTCCTGGTCCCTGAAAACATCCTCTCAGCTTATCTTAACTTGTCCAGTATTCATCTCCTTACAAATTTCAATAAATAAAAATATTTAACTCTAAAATCATACCAAGTTAATGCTAAGCAACATATCCAAAATTGTCTAATTTTTAAATGTATCTTTTGAACACTTAGAGTCTTTTAAATTAAATACAAAGTTATTGTGATTTATATAAAAATGCCATTTAATTTCAACATTTTAAAAGACATTTCAACCCAAATTTATCATAGTACAACTAAAAATAGAATTTGGCAATGATTTATTGAGGAAATACAAATTTTCACAAGAAGTTGAGAAAAGTATATTACAGAAGTTATCTATTCCATACACCATTTTGGAGGAGTTAGTTTTACAGAAATAGTTTCAGCAAAAATGCTAATCTTTTAAAAAATTTTTAGTGGAGTGTAGTTGCTTTTCAATGTTATGTTAGTTTCTGCTGTACAGCAAAGTGAATTAGCTATACTTATACATATAGCCCCTCTTCTTCAGATATCCTTCCCATTTAGGTCACCACAGAACACTGAGTAGAGTTCCTTGTGCTATACAGTAGTAAAGTCTTTATTGCAATTTTTAATAGGTAGCTGTCATGTACTGCTTTGGCAGTTTTAAAATTACTTTATCTAAAAGTAAAGGCGCTTCCTGGAGAAGGCAATGGCGCCCCACTCCAGTACTTTGCCTGGAAAATCCCATGGATGGAGGAGCCTGGTAGGGCAGTCCATGGGGTCGCTAAGAGTCGGACACGACTCAGCGACTTCACTTTCACTTTTCACTTTCATGCCTTGGAGAAGGAAATGGCAACCCACTCCAGTGTTCTTGCCTGGAGAATCCCAGGGACAGGGGAGCCTGGTGGGCCACCGTCTGTGGGATCACACAGAGTCGGACATGACTGAAGTGACTTAGCAGCAGCAGCAGCAAAGGTGCTTCCTAGGCAGAGAATATGTGAGCCCACACTGATCTACTTTTTAAAAAATTGAGATATAATTCACCTATGTCAAGGAGAAATACATTTTCCTCTACCCTTCTAGATTCTTCTGGCTGGTCTAAGAATTACAGGAAATTTGACATGAGATAGATTAACAAGAGAAAATCAAAAGTTTAATAACATGGAAGAGAATCAGGAAAGCAAAATAGCTCACTAAAATGGTCAAAGCCCTGACCTTAAAAATCACTTTCAGCTAAAGACAAAGGCAGATATTGAGAGTAATGGTTTGGGACTTCAAAGGAAGGCAATTCAAGTAAGTAGGAAAAGCAAATGTTTGGTAAACAACTGTTTGTTGGGCCAGGGACAGACAATGAGGCAGAGTGGACTCTAAATGTCTGGGCCTTGCTGAGTTTCCCCCACCACATCTAGCCTAAATTCTTTGCAAGCATCTCTGGTGATACCTCTATGCTGGCAATAGATGCTTTATCTAAATTCTTTAGGCAGTTAAGGGGCAGGTGAAAAGAAAGACTTTAGGACTTAAAAGAGACTTTTAAGACTGTTTCTTAAAAATAAATCTCCCTAAATTAATACTCATGCCAAAGAGACACATTTTGGGGTGGTACATTTGGGGTGGCTTCCTTATGTACAACATACATAAAATTTGCCCTTTTAATATGAATATGAACAATTCAAGGGTTTTTTGCATTTGCAAGTTGTACAGCTACTAACTCTAGAACATTTGCATCACTCTAAAGAGAAACAACCAGTCCATTCCAAAGGAGATCAGTCCTGGGTGTTCATTGGAAGGACTGATGCTAAGCTGAAACTCCAATACTTTGGCCACCTCATGCGAAGAGTTGACTCATTGGAAAAGACTCTGATGCTGGGAGGGATTGGGGACAGGAGGAGAAGGGGACGACAGAGGATGATATGGCTGGATGGCATCACTGACTCGATGGACATGAGTCTGGGTGAACTCTGGG
>NW_011494938.1:2614647-2714872 GCF_000754665.1 Bison bison bison
GAGGAGAAGGGGACGACAGAGGATGATATGGCTGGATGGCATCACTGACTCGATGGACATGAGTCTGGGTGAACTCTGGGAGTTGGTGATGGACAGGGAGGCCTGGCGTGCTACAATTCATGGGGTCGCAAAGAGTCGGACACGACTGAGCGACTGAACTGAACTGAAAGAGAAACCCAATGCCTCCCAACTCCTCCCTCCTTTGCAACTGTTAATTTACTTCCTGTCTCTATGAATTTGCCTGTTCTGGATACTTCACATAAAACAGTATTATATGTGGCCTTTTGCAACTGGCTTCTTTCACTCGTTGGCTTCCCTGGTGGCTCAGATGGTAAAGTGTCTGCCTACAATGCGGGAGACCCAGGTTCAATCCCTGGGTCGGGAAGATCCTCTGGAGAAGGCAATGGCACCCCTCTCCAGTACTCTTGCCTGGAAAATCCCATGGATGGAGGAGCCTGGTAGGCTACAGTCTACGGGGTTGCAAAGAGTCGGACACGACTGAGCGACTTCACTTTCACTTTCTTTCACTTGGTACGATGTTTTCAAGGCTGGTTTATGCTATATCATATGTCAGTACTTCATTCCTTTCTGTGGCTGAAAAATATTCCACTGTAGAGATAAATCACATTTACCCATTAGCAGTTGAGGGACATCTGGGTTTTCAGTATTGGGCTGATATGAATGATGCTGTTATAAACATTTGTATATAAGTCAATTCTCTTAACGTGCATGCTTAGGAATTGCTGGAACATATGATAATTATATTTCAACTTTTTGAGAAACTGTTTTCCACAGTGCTGTACCATTTTTCATTCCCACCAGACCAATCTTTGTTATTATGTGTTTTTTAACATAGCCATCCTAGCGATTGAAATGGCATCTTATTTTGGGTTTGCTTTGTATTTCCCTAAAGAATAACGATGTTGAATATCTTTTTGTTTATCAGACATTTGTATATCTTCTTAGAAAAAATGTCCATTCAAATCCTTTGTCCATTTTTAAATTGGGCTGTCTTTTTATTTCTGTATATTTATATATGAATTCTGTATATATTCTGAAAACTAAACCTTTATCAGATATATGATTTTGCAAGTATTTTCTCCTATTCTGTGAAAGGTCTTTTCATTTCCTTGATAGTTTCCTTTAAGACATAGCCTTGGAAGGAAAGTTATGACCAACCTAGATAGCATATTCAAAAGCAGAGACATTACTTTGCCAACAAAGGTTCATCTAGTCAAGGCTATGGTTTTTCGTGTGGTCATGTATGGATGTGAGAGTTGGACTGTGAAGAAGGCTGAGTGCTGAAGAATTGATGCTTTTGAACTGTGGTGTTGGAGAAGACTCTTGAGAGTCCCTTGGACTGCAAGGAGATCCAACCAGTCCATTCTGAAGGAGATCAGCCCTGGGATTTCTTTGGAAGGAATGATGCTAAAGCTGAAACTCCAGTACTTTGGCCATCTCATGCGAAGAGTTGACTCATTGGAAAAGACTCTGATGCTGGGAGGGATTGGGGGCAGGAGGAGAAGGGGACGACAGAGGATGAGATGGCTGGATGGCATCACCGACTCGATGGACATGAGTCTGAGTGAACTCCGGGAGTTGGTGATGGACAGGGAGGCCTGGCGTGCTGCGATTCATGGGGTCGCAAAGAGTCGGACACGACTGAGCGACTGATCTGATCTGATACTTTTTAAAGATGACAAAATTCAGGTACAGGATTGGAAACTGACTTTGTCAAGATCTGCATAGTTTATATTAAAATGAACACACAAACTCTCAGTTGAATCATATAATTTCTTTCTTTCTTTCTTTTTTTCTTTTTTTTGGCATGTGCTATCTTAGTTCCCTGACCAGGGATCAAACCTGCGCCCCCTACAGTACCAGTACGGAGTTTTAACCACTGGACTACCAGGGAAGTACCACATAATTTATTTTAAATTAATTATAAGATGATCAAAAGAAAGTTCAAAAAGGTGTAAATGAGTGATGGTTTTATTGGCAAAAGTAAATAGATAGTGTATGAGTTATTTCAGATGACAGATTTAGTTGTTTTCCTTACAAGTAAAAGCTGCAATTACCACATTAAAACTTTAATGTAGGCTATCTACATATGGAGCTTTAGCCTCAGGCCTGGAGCAGCTGTGAAATGAAAGTTACCACACCATTCTAGTCCTTGGATATCAGTATATTGTCCTTCACCTTCCACCCTGCAACAGTAAAAAATAAGTGTATTCATTAACAAGACTAGAAATTTACAGTCCAGGTATAAGACTGTCTAGTATATTATATACTATGTCTGAAGAATTATATCATTCTGCTTTCAAATTTTGATTTAAAATCTGACATCCTGTTTTTATATCCTACAAAAAAAAATACTACTATTCCAACAAACATTGTCACTATACAAATTTTTACGTCTAAGATTTTAGGATTACATATGCTTAGTTTAGACAAAACCAGAACAGTCACAAAATGAAAAGTTTATATTGGTTATCTGACTTAGTTCATTTATTCAACAGATGTTTATTGATTTTCAACTATGTTTGAGATACTATGCTCTATGCTGGTGTTTTCTGGACTATTTGGAGTGGTGAAAATACACTTCACAGAACCAAAGAGACCTTTATCCCATGGGTTAGAGTTTTCTCCCTTTATTAATATCAGTGGGAAAAGTTTATATGCTGTCATCACAGACTTGGCAACAGAAGAGGTGAACACTTTTCTACCCTCCTCAATATGTATCAACCACTTCATAACAATTAGGTTGCATTTTTAATTCTGGAAATAATAAGGGGGTAGTTATAAATTAACACGAAACCTCTGGATGACATATCTGGTGTGAGGATTAAGTTTATAAAGATGTGTGAGGGTGGGGGTGGAGATTTGGATGAAGGTGGTCAAAAGGTGCAAATTTCCAGTTACAAGATAAATAAAGTATTAGGAATGTAACGTACAAGATGATAAATATAATTAACACTTTTGTATGTTATTTATAAAAGTTAAGAGAGTAAATCCTTAGTTCTCATCACAAGAAAAAAATATTTTTCTTTTTTTATTACTTTATATCAATGTGAGATGATGAATGTTCACTAAATTTATTGTGGTAATCACTTGATGATATAGGTAAATCAAATCATTATGCTATATACCTTGAATTTATACAATGCTGTATATGAATGACATCTCAAACTGGAAGAAAATATAAAATAAAATTTAAAACTATAAAAAAACCTTATCAAGATATTTCAAGCAAAAATAATTTTTGGCCTAAATTTTCTCAATAATTGCAACAAACTTTCCCTCTCTAATATGACTGCAAAAAGTTCCATAGGAATAAAGAAGTCAAGAGAAAATAAATGAAAAAATCTAATAGATTATCACTAGGAATGATATCGGAGAAGGCAATGGCACCCCACTTCAGTACTCTTGCCTGGAAAATCCCATGGACGGAGGAGCCTGGTAGGCTGCAGTCCATGGGGTCGCTGAGGGTCCGACACAACTGAGCAACTTCACTTTCACTTTTCACTTTCATGCATTGGAGAAGGAAATGGCAACCTACTCCAGTGTTCTTGCCTGGAGAATCCCAGGGACAGGGGAGCCTGGTGGGCTGCTGTCTATGGGGTCACACAGAGTCGGACATGACTGAAGAGACTTAGCAGCAGCAGCAGCAGGAATGATATGTTTTGGAGGCTCATGATGGCCTTAGCCTCTCTCATAACATTTTCCCCCAAAATGATAATCCAACAATTCTTCTAAAATTAAGTATATTTTAACTAAATACATTACAAAAGAAATTTAGCATTAAATTTTTAGGCAAATATGCCTGAAAAATAACTTTTAGACTACAGTGACTTTTTATTTTAAACTCACCTGTTTTCATTGAAATTTCCAGTGTACTTTGCCCCATTTGGGAATGTATAAGTTCCCAGTCCATGAAACATATTGTCCTTAAAGTGTCCTTCATATATTGCTCCTGAAAAATGCTCAAGTCTTCCAAAACCATTCATCTGTTTGTAACAAAGGAAATGACCTCAGTAACTAATCTTCAGTTTCATTAGTGTATTTCTAAGAAGTATACACATATGTCTGTCATCCACTTAGTTATTATTTAATCTAACATTGCATCACCCTTTATTTCCACAATGATAAGACAATATTTTTATCATTGTCCTTTTTATGTCTGTCTCTGTGAAGCTGACAAAGTCAGTGTTTCTGATCTGGGGCACTTGAACATCTTGCAGGTCCATAATGATAATAACAGGGCTCCTCAAGATACCTTGAATATATCGAAAATCTTAAAGGCCAACCAGTTTAGTTAGCCCAGAAATGGCACAAAGAAGTTGTGAAGAACAGAAATTTGTATTCAAGCAGACCCAAGAACATATTTTTCTTTCATCACTTACTAGCTAGGCAAGAAATCTGAGCCTATGCTATGCTGTCACTTCAGTCGTGTCCGACTCTGTGCGACCCCGTAGACGGCAGCCCACCAGGCTCCCCTGTCCCTGGGATTCTCCAGGCAAGAACACTGGAGTGGGTTGCCATTTCCTTCTCCAATGCATGAAAGTGAAAAGTGAAAGTGAAGTTGCTCAGTCGTGTCCGACTCTTAGCGACCCCATGGATTGCAGCCTAATAGGCTCCTCCGTCCATGGGATTTTCCAAGCAAGAGGTACTGGAGTGGGGTGCCATTGCCTTCTCCGAATCTGAGCCTAATTTCCCTCAATTGTAAAATAGCAATATTAATGATATTGAACTCATTAGGCTGCTATAAGGATTGAGAAAATTCTGTAATGAGTTTAGTTTGTTTAACGAATAGGAAATGAGAAAGATGATGACAGCTCTCTGAATGAGTTTCATACTATTCCTTATATTCATATATATTAAATATAATAATTTGTTATTTTTATTGCATGGCTTACTCATACGTGTTTTTTGAAATGGTGAAATGCCAGGAATCATTTAACCAACAGAGTTACTTATCCACTGTCAATATTCAAAACAATAATAATACCTTGTCATCTTTCCAGCTTCCTGTGTAGACAATCCCATTAGGAGTGGTATGAATACCTATTCCATTTCTCTCAATGACTCCAGAAGATGTTCTTATACAGTCCCCATCTAAGTAAGAGAGAAATACTGAAGATTATAAACGAGAACCCTGTTTGGCTAAATAATAAAGTATGTTCAGGCTTAATCAAAACTGCATCACAGTGGGTCTCTCTGCTTTCCTATAACTAAAACTAATGAGACCAGAGATGAGGCGCTCCATGGACCTTTAAATCATTGACTCAAGGGCCTGGAAGACTGACATATGGCTATGGCCTTCCCATAGGTTTCCAAGGCACACTGTCTATACTTTAGAGTTAAAGATTTAAAATCTGTTCCTCCATTAGTATCTTTTTTTCTCTCCATCAGTATTTCTGTGTGATTTTATTTAAGGGAGTTAATATCTCAATAGTACTTTTATCAAGTGTGACAGTCTCAGTTTTGCACTCTTAAGCTATTTAATTTTAATCTATATAGGAAAAAGTAATTGAAATGTATGCTTACCATACTTGTCTCCATTTGGAAATATAAAGTTTATCTTAAATACTTCTGGAGCTGTTTTAAAAGATTTAAGAAAAATCACATAAACATATTTTTTAAAGTTTTTTATTCTTTGATATGAACAATTTTTAAAGTCTTTATTGAATTTGTTACAATATTGTTTCTGTTCTATGTTTTGGTTTTTTGGCTACGAGGCATGTGGGATCTTAGCTTCCCAACCAGGGATCAAACCCACATCCCCTGCATTGGAAGGTGAAGTCTTAATCAGTGGACCACAGGGAAGTCTCAAACTTAAACATTTTTATGTTATAAGACCTATAACAAATTTGTTTTAAGAGCCAACCAGATACTCACTTTATATTCATGTTTACTTGGCATTTCCATAGTCGAGTGTAGGGTTCTGGGGAAATAATTTTGTCTAGATGATCTATTTTTATTTGTTTATTTTAACAGCTGTATTAATATATAATTCACATACCACAAAAATTACTCTTTAAAAGTATACAAAATTCATTTGTTTTTGCATACTCAAGTTGTATAACTGTCACAATGTAATTTTAGGATATTTTAATCACCCTCAAAAGAAATCCTGTACATATTATCAGTTGCTCTCTATTACCCTAAAACCTATCCAACCCCATCCCCAGACCCTGGCAAACAATAATCTATCATCTGTCTCTATGAACTGACATAATCCAGACAGTTCATAGAAATGGAATCATACGATATGTGGTCCTTTGTGAGTAGCTTCTTTCACTCAGCTTCAAGTTTGATCCATGTTGCAGCATGTATTAGTATTTTATCACTTTTTATTGCTGAATAGTCCATGGTACAAAAATAACACATTTTGTTTATTTATCCATTCATCAGTTGATGGTCAGTTGAGTTGTTTCCAGTTTTGGCTGTTATGAATAATGCTACTATAAACATTCATGTATAATTTTTTGTATGAGCATATGTTTTTATTTCTCTTGGGTATATGATCTATTGATTATTTCACAGAGGTAAGGTAGAGTGAGCAATCTCAGAATTGGCAGTAGAAAGAAATAGAAAAAAAAGATAGTAAGCGAGAAGAGGCGGGGGAAGGAGTAGGGTCCAAACAGAATGAGATTGGAATGAAGACCAGGTAAAAAATGAAAAAAGAAAACCACAGGCCTGGGGGGCAGGGGTGGAGTGGAATCTATGCCTCAGAGCTCTGGGACATTCAGTGGATTAAAACTTTAGAAACTAATTTTTTCCAATACTGAAGAAAACATATATTGGAGATGATAAGTAAACTATAACTTCTAGAACAACAGCCTATTAGAATGTTACTCAAAGTGTGGCCCATGCACTAGAATCATTTAGGATGCTTTTCAAGTTCCTAGGCCCTACTCCACAATGCTGCTGCTGCATCGCTTCAGTCATGTCCGACTCTGTGCGACCCCATAGACGGCAGCCCACCAGGCTCCCCTATCCCTGGGATTCTCCAGGCAAGAACAGTGGAATGGGTTGCCATTTCCTTCTCCAATGCATGAAAGTGAAAAGTGAAAGGGAAGTCACTCAGTCGTGTCTGACTCTTAGCGACCCCATGGACTGCACCCTACCAGGCTCCTCCGTCCATGGGGTTTTCCAGGCAAGAGTGCTGGAGTGGGTTGCCAATGCCTTCTCTGCTACTCCACACTACTGAGTCAGAATCTCTATGGGTGGGACAAGAGAACTGATCTTTTCAACTGGAATACTAACCTGAGTGCCAGTTATGAAAGGCTGGAAGCTCATCTCCTCTGAGGAAACAGAGTTAATAAACAAAATAGGCAGAAGACTTATACATCATCAAAAAGGGAGAGTCCAGCAGCCTCGAGACAAGAGTAGAAACTTATGAAAAATAATTAACAATTTAGGAAATGAATAATTTAATTGTGAAAAGAAGAGAAGCAAAAAGCAAAGGCGAAAAGGAAAGATATACCCATTTGAATGCAGAGTTCCAAAGAATAGCAAGGAGAGATAAGAAAGCCTTCCTCAGTGATCAGTGCAAAGAAATAGAGGAAAACAATAGAACGGGGAAGACTAGAGACCTCTTCAAGAAAATCAGAGATACCAAGAGAACATTTCATGCAAAGATGGAATCAATAAAGGACAGAAATGGTATGGACCTAACAGAAGCAGAAGATATTAAGAAGAGGTGGCAAGAATACACAGAAGAACCGTACAAAAAGATCTTCATGACCCAGATAATCACAATGGTGTGATCACTCACCTAGAGCCAGACATCCTGGAATGTGAAGTCAAGTGGGCCTTAGGAAGCATCACTATGAACAAAGCTAGTGGAGGTGATGGAATTCCAGTTGAGCTATTCCAAATCCTAAAAGATGATGCTGTGAAAGTGCCGCACTCAATATGCCAGCAAATTGGGAAAACTCAGCAGTGACCACAGGACTGGAAAAGGTCAGTTTTCATTCCAATCCCAAAGAAAGGCAATGCCAAAGAATGCTCAAACTACCGCACAATTGCTCTCATCTCACATGCTAGTAAACTAATGCCCAAAGTTCTCCAAGCCAGGCTTCAACAGTACATGAACTTTGAACTTCCAGATGTTCAAGCTGGTTTTAGAAAAGGCAGAGGAACCAGAGATCAAATTGCCAACATCCACTGGATCATTGAAAAAGTAAGAGAGTTCCAAAAAAACATTTATTTCTGCTTTATTAACTATGCCAAAGCCTTTGACTGTGTGGACCACAATACACTGTGGAAAATTCTTCAAGAGATGGGCATATCAGACCACCTGACCTGCCTCTTGAGAAATCTGTATGCAGGTCAGGAAGCAACAGTTAGAACTGGACACGGAACAACAGATTGGTTCCAAATAGGAAAAGGAGTATGTCAACGCTGCTTATTTAACTTACATGCAGAGTACATTATGAGAAACACTGGGCTGGATGAAACACAAGCTGGAATCAAGATCGCAGGGAGAAATATCAAAAACCTCAGCTATGCAGATGATACCACCCTTATGGCAGAAAGTGAAGAACCAAAGAGCCTCCTGATGAAAGTGAAAGAAGAGAGTGAAAAAGTTGGTTTAAAGCTCAACATTCAGAAAACTAAGATCATGACATCAGGTCCCATCACTTCATGGCAAATAAATGGGGAAACAGTGGAAACAGTGAGAAACTTTATTTTTTTGGGCTCCAAAATCACTGCAGATGGTGACTGCAGCCATGATATTAAAAGACGCTTACTCCTTGGAAGGGAAGTTATGACCAACCTAGATAGCATATTAAAAAGCAGAGACATTACTTTGCCAATAAAGATACATCTAGTCAAGGCTATGGTTTTTCCAGTGGTCATGTATGGATGTGAGAGCTGGACTATAAAGAAAGCTGAGCGCCGAAAAATTGATGCTTTTGAAGTGTGGTGTTGGGGAAGACTCTTGAGAGTTCCTTGGAATTCGAGGAGATCCAACCAATCCATCCTAAAGGAGATCAGTCCTGAGTGTTCATTGAAAGGACTGATGTTGAAGCTGAAACTCCAATACTTTGGCCATCTGATGGGAAGAGCTGATTCATTTGAAAAGACCCTGATGCTGGGAAAAATTGAAGGCAGGAGGAGAAGGGGACGACAGAAGATGAGATGGCTGGATAGCATCACTGACTCAATGGACATGAGTTTGCGTAAACTCTGGGAGTTGGTGATGGACAGGGAGGCCTGGCGTGCTGCAGTCCATGGGGTTACAAAGAGTCGGACACAATTGAGTGGCTGAAATAAACTGAACTGTTGAAATATACCACCTTAGAAGGGCTGAAGAGCAGAATGAAAACCGTTGAAAAGTAAATTAGTGAAGTGGAATACAAGGCTGAATATTTTTCCCAGAAAGAGGCATAAAGGAAAACAGAGATATCACCTGACAAACCTTTCATATTTCCCCTCATCCCCAGACTCTTCTAGGACCCCCCACACCACTCTTGGCCTATCCCTACTGTAGTGTGTGTGTGTGTGTGTGTGTGTGTGTCTGTGTGTGTGTGTCTGTGTTGGTCTATCCTTACCATAGATTGTGAAAGTGTGTGTGGGGGTGGGTGGGTGTGTTGGTCTATCCCTAGACCCCCCACAACACTCTTGGTCTATCCCTACTGTAGTGTGTGTGTGTGTGTGTGTGTGTGTGTGTGTGTGTGTGTGTGTTGGTCTATCCCTAGAGCCCCCACAACACTCTTGGTCTATCCCTACTGTAGTGTGTCTGTGTCAATTGCCCTTAAATGGTTCCACACCCGAAACTTCGGAATGTTAGAGCAAGAAGAAGGGAACCTAAGAGGTGCAGACTGGCAGTACGCTGGCACTGGCCTAATGTGTCACAACAGCGAATCGACGGCCGAATGACAGCTAGAACCCAGGTCTCCAGATTCCCGCTCCTGGGGCTCTCTGCAAGTTCTGCTTAAGAGACGTTGAGAGGATGGGGCACTCACTTGACACAGGGCTGCGGGAGAGATTTTCTGGACTCTGCGATTCTCCCTGGGCCGCCAGCTCCGTGGCCTGGAGGAAAGGAAGCCGTACTTCAGCGCCGGGTGCGACATGGTTGCTAGGCGACCAGGCACCTCTCACCCGGAAGCGAATATGGGGTGGGGGGGGCCGAGGTTGAGCCAATCAGAAGGCGCCAGGGCTGTACCGCTGTAGCTGGGCCGCTGCGGAGCCGCTCCAGGTAAGGTCCGGGTGGGAGGCAGCGCCCAGGCAGGGCCCTTGGCCGCAGGGCGCCACGTCCGAACAGGTGGCCCGGGAAGCAGCGCCACAAACCCGGGACGGTCGCCCCTTCCGAGGACGAGGGATGTGTGTCCGTGTGCGTGGTCCTCGCGTCTCCCTGGTGGTCAGTGTGCGGACCTTTCCACCGTCAGCCTTTCCCGCAGTGGGCAGGGTCTGAGGAGCCTCCCGGCCCGGTGGGATCCAGCCTGTCTGGCAGGGGCCGGTGAGTCTGGAGCAGCAGGATCCTAGGCCTGTGACCAGGCCTGGCCTGGGTCGACAGCTGAGGGTTGTACAGCTGAGGCCGGGGAGCTGAATTCTGCGAGATAAAGGGTTGAATTGGAGGGCCTCGGGCTCGTTTCCTGTATCTTAGCTCCGTCTCCAGTTGGTGGCTGTTTGGGGAGAGAATTGGCTACAGTGTATGCTGGAAGAAAGATACCAGGTCTGGGTATCTGCAAGGAGCTGGATATATGGGGTCAGTCAGAGATTTGCCTGGGAGGGGAATGGTTTGTGGTCAGTTTTCAGCGCCCAGCTTGGTGATTCTGTTCCTGGGAGCCAAACTTAGGTTCTCGTGTCCACGGTGAATAAAGATAGTTGAGATCTTACCAGGCTAAATGGATTTCTGATGTTTTGGCGTCTTATGGGGCCTGCCCGACCAGGGAAAAACTGCCATTCCCCGGGCTAGCAAATTAACGATTAATCTGACAGCATGCCTTTCATATGCAAACCAACCAATCCTGCCTGCCTTAGCTCCAACAACCTCCTTTGTCTAACTACCAAGCCTGTAGTTCACCTGCCCTAAATCAGTCCAGGGCCAAGTACCAGGCAACTAGGGACAAGCCCTAGACCTTAGAGCCTGCGGGAGTTAGTCAAAGTAGCCAGTGGTAAGCTGGTTTCCCTGCCTGGCCTCTTCTTTCCCATGGGAAAACCAAGAAGGGATGCGGGGTGGCCTTCTTACTCCTTTCTGCCTGCTCCTGACACAGGTGCTTCCCTGGCGTGGCCCATGGTAACAGACAGACCTCTCCTTTTTAGGAGAGCTGTAAGTAACGTTAAACTTTTTCTTTTGATGGTATTAATCTCTCTGTGTCAGCACTCAGTCACCTTTATAAATTAAGGCCCAGGCACAAATCAAAGCAGGGCTGGCTTAACATTAAATTTTGAATTGAAGATACAAAGTACATGTTTGTGGGGTAAAAGGTAAGTATGGGGGAGAGAATTTCAGCTTTGGAGTCAAATGGATTATTTCAGACCCTAGCTCCAGGGTTTGCTTCTATAGTAGTGACACTGGACAAGTTGTGTAATTTATCTGTACTCTAGTTTCCTCCTCTGTAAAATACAGAAAATAATATTTACCTTCTAGGAATTTTACAGAATTAACTGAAATAATCTTTCCCCTCCATGCCGACTTATATTTCCAACTGTGTTCTACACATTTCTATTTGAATGTCTAGAAGGCATCTCCAGTGTAACATCCATTCTGAACTTGTGACACTCCCTATCATTTCCTGTCCATTCCCTGGTGGCTCAGATGGTAAAGCGTTTGCCCGCAATGTGGGAGACCCAGGTTCGATCCCTGGGTCAGGAAGATCCCCTGGAGAAGGAAATGGCAACCCACTCCAGTACTCTTGCCTAGAACATTTCATGGACGGAGGAGCCTGGTAGGCTACAGTCCATGGGGTCGCAAAGAGTCAGACACGACTGAGCGACTTCACTTCACTTCACCTCACATTCCCATTCTGATCACATGGCTGAGCACAGAACCCCTATTCACCTAGTTAAGCTAGGACCTCAAATTTTACAGTAATTCTAGACACTTCTTATACCTTTCATCTAATTCATCTACCATTAAAATGCACTGAGACTCTATGGCTGCTTTTCAACTGTACTTGTTCCCTCTGCAGTCCAACTCACTGCTTAGTTTTGTATTTCATCTCCTACCTGCACAATTACAGTAGTCTCCTAACTGGCCTCCTGGTTCTCCTCACCTCCCTACAGTCATTTTATTCTTCACATAACAGCTAGAGTAATGGTTAGAACCGAAGTCAGTCATACCAAGCTTTTGCCTTTGCCCTCTATTGACTTTCTATTATATTTAGAGTAAAATTCAAAGTTCTTCCTAGGGCTTATATGGCCATCTCTGCTCTCTGACCTCATCTCCTTTGCATACTACATTGCAGACCCACAAGACTCCTCACTGTTCAGCTCACTGCATTGAAGATGTTATTCTGGACTTGGACCCTTTTCACCTACTATTGCTTCTGCTTAGAATGTTCTTTGTACAAATATTTCATGACTCATTTTCTGCATGTTCACATGTCTGCTCAAATATGACCTCAGAAAGATGATCACTCTTACCTGACCACTCTATCTGCAAAAAGACTCAGTTTTTTTTCTTCATAGCACTTAATTAATATTGTATATTTGTTTATTGTCATCTTAATTTCTAGAGGATGAGCTTCATGAGGCAAGAATTTTGTTGTCTTTGCTGTTGTATCCCTAGAATCTAGCACTTAATAAGTGTTCAATAAATATTTGTGGCATGAATAAATAAATGAATGGCTCTCCATTCTTATATCAGTAATTTATTCAACCCTCAGCTATTCCTCAAATACATATTGAATTCCTGTTATATGCCATACACTGTTAGAGGAACAGCGGTAATCAACATGGATATACTCCTTGCCTTCAGAGAGCTTTCGGGGGCTGGGGGAGGGTCGGGAGATAAACACCAAAGAAACAATAAATATGTATAATTATAAAGGATTTTGAAGAAAGGAATATCAAGAGACCTAGTCCAATTGCTGCATGTTTGTGAGTTTCCCAGTTATTTCCCTGCTTTTGATTTCAAATTTCATTTTAGTTTGGTTGCAAAACATACTTTTTAAATTTTTGTCTTTTTAAATTTATTAAAGTTTGTTTTATAGGCTAGTATATTGTCTATCCTGGAAATTTTCCTTGTCCACATACGAAAAATGTATATTTTTTGTTGGGTAGAATTTTCTGTAGATGTCTCTTAGGTCCAGTTGGTTTTTACTGTGTTTCAAGTCTTCTGTTTCCTTACTGACCTTCTGTGTGGGTGTTTTTACCGTAGCTGAACGTGGGCATTGCAGTTTGCTGCTGTTGTATGTTGTGTATTTCTCTGTTCATTTCTGTCAGTTGTTGGTTGATGTGTTTGGTGCTCTGTTATTAGGTACAGTATATTTATAATTGTTGCATCTTTCTCATGGACTGACTCTCTTATCTTTATGAAATGTTCTTCTTTATCACTAACAAGATTTTTTTTTGCTTTAAAGTCTATTTTGTTTGATATTAGCGTAGTTGCTGCAGCTTTCTTGTGGTTTGTTTGCATGATTTCTCTTTTTCCATCCTTTTACTTTTCATTTATTTGTATCTTTGAATTTAAAGTGATAGACAGCATATACTTGGATCTTGTTTTTATTCACTAATAACTTGTATTTTGATTGGATTGTTTAATCCATTCACATTTAATATTGTTCTTGGTATAGTGGGATTTATTTTTTCCATTCTACTTTTAGTTGTCAATATGTCTCGTGTCTATTTTGTTTCACTGTTCCTACTTTACTGTTTTTTTTTGCATTAAATTATTCAATAAATATTTCCTAATGCAGTATTTTAATTTCTTTAGTGATTTTTTTCACTACATTTTTTGAATTTTTGGTTTACTTTTTAGTGACTGCTCCAGGATTTGTCATATACCTCTTAACATATCAGAGTCAACTTCCCATTTATACTAACTCAATTTTGATAATATATAGAAATGTTACTTCCGTATAGCTGTATGCCTTTCCCCTCCTTTTTGCAGTAAAGGTTCCACATGTAAGCAATAGCATATGGTATTTGTCTTTGTCTGAGTTACTTCATTTAGTATGATAATCTCTAGGTCCATCCATATTGTTGCTAATGGCATTATTTCATTCTTTCTTATGACTAATATCGGAGAAGGCAATGGCACCCCACTCCAGTACTCTTGCCTGGAAAATCCCATGGATGGAGGAGCCTGGTGGGCTGCAGTCCATGGGGTCGCTAAGAGTCGGGCACTACTGAGCGACTTCGCTTTCACTTTTCACTTTCATGCATTGGAGAAGGAAATGGCAACCCACTCCAGTGTTCTTGCCTGGAGAATCGCAGGGACGGGGGAGCCTGGTGGCTGCCGTCTATGGGGTCACACAGAGTCGGACACGACTGAAGCGACTTAGCATAGCATAGCATGACTAATATTCCATTGTGTATATATACCATGTTTTCTTTATCCATTCATCTGTCAATGAAACCTTAGGTTGCATCCCCAACTGTACATTGTTATAGTTATTACTTTACCATCTGTAGTCATTTTATTAACCCAGTCCATCTGTGCTCCCACCAACCTGCTTTGTTCTGTTATAGCAAATACATTACATTTTTGCATATCACAAACCCACTATTACATCATATACATATTATTTTATACGGTTTCTTTTTAAATCAGTTATGTGAAGAAAGAAGAAAATATGGATGTACACTGTTTGGTAGGTTTGGGGGGGGGTTGATTTTATTTTATATTTACATAGTTAGCTTTACTGGTGCTCCTTTTTTTGTGTGTGTGAGTTCAGATTACCATCTAGGGTCACTTTCTTCAGCTTAAACAAATTCCTATTAGTATTTTTTTGTAAAGCAGATCTTACTGGGTTTATATCTGTAAGTGACAAGTTGTTTTTCTCTGAATGCTTGCAAGACTTCTTGTCTTTAACTTTTAGCATTTTTATATTGTGTCTATTTATGGATCTCTGGGTTTATCCTATTTGAAGTCCTTAGAACTTCCTGTATGTGTAGGTTATTGTCTTTCAATAAATTTGATAAGTCTTCTATCATTATTTCTTTAAATATTTTTTCTGTTCTTTTCTTTCTCTCTCTCCTATTCTTCTGGTGTTCCTGTTACGCATACTACTAACTTTGGACTTAGTTTGGGTGTAGTTAGTTGACTTAGTTTGAGCTTAGTTTGTTCTTTATTTCTGGTTCCTTAAGATGTAAATCTAGGTTGTTTATTTGAGATCATTTCTTTTTCTTAACATAGACATTTATTGTGATAAACTTCCCTCTTAGAGAACTCCTTTTGCTGCATCCCATAATTTTTGGTATGTTATGTTTTTATTTTCAGTTGTTTGAGGATATTTTAAAATTTCCTTTTGATTTTGTCTTTGACCCACTGGTTGTTCAGGAGCATGTTATTTAATTTCCATACGTTTATGAATTTTCCAGTTTTCCTTCTTTTATTGATTTCTAGTTTCATACCGTTGTTATCAGAAAAGATGTTTGATTTGTTCACAGTCTTTTAAATTTGTCAAGACTTGTTTTGTGGCCTAACACATGATCTATCCTGAAAAATATTTCATGTGGCTTTGAATGGAATGTTCTGTGTATGTCTGTTATAGTTCAAGTTGAATTTTTCTTTTACTGGATGATTATCTTTCTGGATGATCAGACCATTGTTGAAAGTGTGATGTTAAAGTCTCCTATTCTTGTTGTATTGCTGGCTACTTCCTCTCAATTATGTTAATATTTGCTTTATATATTTAGATGCTCTGATATTGGGAGCATAAATATTTGTAATTGTTAGATTCTCTTGATGAATTGACCCCTTTATCATTGTATAATGATCTTCTTTGTCTATTGTTAGAGTGTTTGACTTAAAGGCTATTTTGTCTGAGTATAGCTACCCCTGCTCTCTTTTCGTTTCCTCGTGCATTTACTATCTTTTACAGCCCTTCACTTTCAGTCTGTGTGTCTTTGCAACTGAAGCTATTCTCTTGCAGGCTGCATGTAGTTGAGTCTTATTTTTTTTATCCATTCAAGTATTTTATGTATTTTGATGGGAGAATTTAGTCCATTTACATTTAAAGTAATTATTGATAAGTAAGGACTTACTGCCATATTGTTGTTTCCTGAGCATTTTTAAGATCTTTTGTTTCTTTCTTTCTCTCTTGCTGTCTTCCTTTATGATTTGATGATTTTCTATAGTGGTATGCTTTGATTTTTTTTTTTCCTCCTCATCTTTTGTATATCTACTATAGAATTTTTTTTTAAATTGTATTCTTTTATAGTTTCTGTCTTACTATAGATTTTTAATGTGTAATTTTTAGTTTGGTTGTTTTTGTTTGGTTGTTTTTTGGTTGTGAGGCTAATGTAAGACATCTTATAACATTTTACTTTAAGCTGATAGCATCTTAACTTTGATTGCATACAAGAGTTTTACACTTTTACTCCCCCCCAGGCACAATCTCTTAGCCAGAGCTATTTCTAAAAATATATATGTAAATATAAATTTTATTTATCAAATCATATATTAATACATAATATATTGAAATACATGAAACATCTCTTCTAGGGTTGTTTCTTTCTTCTTCTTCTAGGGTTTTTAAACCCTGTGCCAGACCTAACCAAATCAGAATGTAGCATGGGACCCCTACACACCCTATGTGTGATTTGAAAACTTCTCCATGTGTTTCTGATGCACCTCCTGGTTAAGAAACTGTGTCAAAGAAACTTATTAAATATTAGTCTGGGGAGATGTGCTTCTAGATCTTTTGTGAAGCAGTTTATTCATGCTTCTTCTAAACTGGCCCTTTGAGTGAGTTTTCCTTTTTTTCCTTTAAAATGGGCTATATCCTTAACTTTGACTAACAAAGGATTATTATACTTATCTGGTTTTATAATGTATGTATTACTTTTTTCTCTTGCAGGTGAAAATGAGTTCTTCAGTAAGAAGGAAAGGCAAGCCAGGGAAAGGAGGTGGAAAAGGGTCTTCCAGAGGAGGAAGAGGAGGCAGGAGCCATGCTAGTAAATCTCATGGGAGTGGCAGCAGTGGCGGTGGTGTTGGTGGCAACAGAAAGGCATCAAGTAGAATCTGGGATGATGGCGATGACTTTTGTATCTTCAGTGAATCAAGGCATTCATCCAGGTTATTATACTCATTGAATGTTCAAATATGAAAACAGTGTCAATTCCTGATGTATGGGACAAAAGATGGTTAAGACAAAGGGGGAAATGCCAAGTAATTCTGGCTAAGTTACTCTTCCTATTATTTTAAAGCCTTGCAGTCCCCTGCTTTGTGAATTTTTTTAAAAGCATATGGTAAATAGCACCTTTGGGAGAGGGTGGGCGTTGAAATCTGAAGTTAACTTTAACTTCCATATGACACTGTAAATTGAGTGTAATATCGTTATTGTAATCAGTATTACAGAAAAGTAAATTTTGGAAATGGTAGGGTAATTGAAAATTATATTAAGTATTTTTAGGCATTGTAGTTTGAAGGTCCCCAAATGAGATCTGGCTATATCCCTTCCGTTTAGTTGATGAATTATCTATTTTCCAACTGATCAACCAAATATTTACTGAAGCTTAATATGATGACCAGAGATAGATATCATGCCCAGGCTTCTCTCATAGTCAACTTTTAATTAGTGAATGCTGTTTTGTTGTTGTTCAGTCACTTCAGTCATGTCCAACTCTTGGCAACCTCATGGACTGCAGCATGCCAGGCTCTTCTGTCCTCCACTGTCCCCCAGGGTTTGCTCAAATTCATGTCCTTTGAGTCAGTGATGCTACCTAACCATCTCATCCTTTGCTGCCCCCTTCTCCTTTTGCCTTCAATCTTACCTAGCATTGGCGTCTTTTCCAATGAGTCAGCTCTTCACATCAGGTGGCCAAGTATTAGAGCTTCACCATCAGTTCTTCTAATGAATATTGAAGGTTGATTTCCTTTAGAATTGACTGATTTGGTCTCCTTACCGTCCAAGGGACTCTCAAGAGTTATCTCCAGCACCACATTTTGAAAGCATCAATTCTTTGGCACTCAGCCTTCTTTATGATCCAAAGCTCACATCTGTACATGACCACCTTTGTCAACAAAGTAACGTCTCTGCTTTTTAATACACTCTCTATGTTTGTCAGAGCTTTCCTTCCAAGGAACAAGTGTCTTTTACTTTCAGTCCTCAGTGATTTTGGAGCCCAAGAAAATAAAATCTATCACCGCTTCCACTATTTGCCCTTCTATTTGTCATGAAGTGATGGGACCAGATGCCATGATCTTAGCTTTTTTAATGTTGAGTTTCAAGCCAGCTTTTTCATTCTCCTCTTTCACCCTCATCCAAAGGCTCTTTAGTTCCTCTTCACTTTCTGCCATTAATAGTGATATCATCTGCCTATCTGAGGTTGTTGATATTTCTCCTGACAATCTTGATTTCAGATTATGATTCATCCAGCCCAGTATTTCACATGATGCACTTTGCATAAATTCTGATAATTCTAATACATGTTTAATGAAAGTAAAGATTTTCTACTGCATGTTATGCAGTATAAATATAAAATTCTCATTGTTTTTCTAATTGCACTTTAAGCCGTTTACTTAAATTTTTAGAGATAGAGAGACTTCTTTAGAGTTATGTATATATACACAGGCATACACACACTCTTGTGGGAATAATTACCAGCTAAATATTGGTTAGAAATATAGGTGAGTGCTGAAGTTTAACTGCATAAGACATGCTTTTAATTTAAATGAATTCAATTGTATGCATTCAGGAAAAAAAGAAAAAGAAGAACAAATGGTATTTAAGTAGTTAAACTTGCCACTAAATGAATCTGAACTCCACCATGAACAGGCTAATGAGAGAGGAAGGTGCTCATTCCTGTCAGTCTCAATGTCTAAGTGCTGTATATAGTTTAAGCTTCTTGATGCACTGAGTAGGTGATATTAATGTTTATTTCTTAAATATATATTTCTTATACATAGTCTCTACCATAACCAAATACTTTGCTTGGTATGCAGCCGGAGAATCTACATTTTTTTCCATTCTAAACAAAAAATGGTCATTTTTGGACATACTAAGAGATTATATATCAATCTCAAACTTGATTCCTTTTTAAGAAATCTTCCAGAATAATTTAAAGCTACATTTTCACATTAGCTGCTGACCTAAGAACCTGACTGCTAAGTTAGATGCAGCTCCGTTCTTTCTGAAAACACTTAGTTTATAGGTTCTTAGGGTCTTAGATGTTCATTCACACAGGAAATATTGACTTAGTGCCTACTATGAGCCAGACTGTGTTTTAGTGACCAGAATTACAACAATGAATAAAATATTGCCCTGGTGTTCATAGAAGGAGGTTTGAGATATAAAAACTGTAGACAAAGGTGTAATAATATGTCAAGTGGTAAGTACTATGGAGGAAAATAAAGGACAAAGGGACAGAAAATGCCAAACTGGATTGCTGGTGTTTACTGTTATCTGTGGAGTGATCAGAGAAGACTTCTCTCTCGATGTTTCATTTGAGCCAGGACAAGAAAAAAGTGAAGGAGTAAGCCATGACTCTATCTGAGGGAAGAACGTTTGAGACAGAACAGCGAGTGAACAGTTCCTGAGGCAGGAGTTTTAAGAAGATTTAGGGAATGACAAGGAAGCCATGTGGCTAGCATGGATGGGTAAGAAGTGTTAGGCAGTTAGATTCAACAGGCTATGCTGTATAGAATCTTACAGGCCAGTATAAGGATTTTGTTTTAAGTTTTAAAAATCATGTTTATTGAAGTGTAATTTACATTCAGTAAAACTCACCCTAAAATTTGACAAATGCAGTCATCTCTGTAACCAGCAGTTCTTCAAAACTCGCCCATGCCCTTTTGCAATGAACTCCTCCCTGATCCTTAGGAATGCATTCATCTGTTTTCTGTCAGCAGGATCAAATTTAGTTACTAAAATGATTTATTGTAGGAAAAATAAGCACATGAAACCAAGGGATTTTTTTCTTTGTGTGTGGCTATTTGTTTAGTTGGTTTTTGGCCAAGCTGTGTGGCTTGCTGTATGGCTTAGTTCCCTTACCAGAGCTCAAACCTGGGCCTTCTGCAGTGAAAATGCAGAGTTCTAACCACTGGACAGCCAGAGAATTCCCAAAATTCAAGTTTTTAAAAGGATACTTTGGAATGTGTACTCTTCAGAGTAATCAAAAGAATTGGGATTTTAACATAACCTTTGAAAATTAAAGCACAGTTGTTGACAAAGTTGTCTTAAGATAGTTGCAGAATAGCTAGTCTAGTTACTATGTCAATCTTCAGCCTGGGGCTGTTTGGTAGAAAACTATTTTAGATAATGGAATTGAATTATACAGAAATTCTCTATGGGGCAGATATATATTCTCACAGATATCTGCTGCTGCTGCTAAGTCGCTTCAGTCGTGTCCGACCCTGTGCAACCCCATAGACGGCAGCCCAGGCTCCGCCATCCCTGGGATTCTCCAGGGAAGAACACTGGAGTGGATTGCCATTTCCTTCTCCAATGCATGAAAGTGAAAAGTTAAAGTGAAGTCAGATATCTGACACCTTCTCAAAAGATCACCCCTGCTGCCACCATGAAAGGGACAAGGAAAGCAGAAACATCTGTTCTGTTTATATCAGTCATCTCATGTTCAGATATACCTTGTTGTCCAGTCGCTAAGCGTGTTCAACTTTTTATGCCGCATGGACTGCAGCATGCCAGACTGCCCTGTCCTTCACCATCTCCTGGAGTTTGCTCAAACTCATGTCCATTGAGTCAGTGATGCCATTCAACCATCTCATCCTCTGTCATCCCCTTCTCCTCCTGCCTTCAGTCTTTCCCAGCATCAAGGTATTTTCCAATGAGTCAGTTCTTCACATCAGGTGGCCAAAGTATTAGAGTTTCAACTTCAGCATCAGTCCTTCCAATGAATATTCAGGACTGATCTCCTTTAGGATGGACTGGGTGGATCTCCTTGCAGTTCAAGGGACTCTGAAGAGTCTTCCCCAACACCACAGTTCAAAAGCATCAATTCTTCAGTGTTCAGCTTTCTTTAGGGTCCAACTCTCACATCCATGCCTGACTACTAGAAAAACCATAGCTTTAACTAGATGGACCTTTGTTGGCAAAGTAACATCTCTGCTTTTTAGTATTCCGTCTAGGTTGGCCATAGCTTTTCTTCCAAGGAGCAAGCGTCTTTTAATTTCGTGGCTGCAGTCACCATTTGCAGTGATTTTGGAACCCAAGAAAATAAAATCTGTCACTGTTTCCTTTGTTTCTCCATTTGTTTGCCGTGACATGATGATATCAATATAAAATTAAATGATATATTAGATGAGATCATTAGTATCTTGTGAGTGATAATAGTATTATGGTTATATAAAAGTTTGTCTCTATTCTTAGGAAATAACATGCAGAAGTATTTACGAGTGAATATGCTGTCAGCAGCTTACATGCAGATGGTTTAGAACATGCATGTGTATATATGGGGGAGCACATATATATATATGCATACGTGTGTGCATATAGAGAGGAAATAAGGGCATAAATGTGTGTGTGCATATAAGTATGGCAGGTGTTAACAGTTACTGGTGAATCTTAATAAATGCTATAGATTTTTATATATTAAAAATTTTTTGAAACAAAAAGGGGAAATGATGAATTTTGGATAACATTTCTTTCAGAAGTTGGAATTATGTGGTTAAAAACCCTAGTTTCTTCTATTTTCTCCTTTGGTACCCAGTTGAGAGAGTGTAAATGTGTGGTTCTTTTCAAAGTCTCAGTAATATGTTGGATATTCAGTACAGAGAAGTTTCTACCATTTCCCTAGATTTGTGAAAATTTATAATGAAATATGCCGAGTGAAAAAAAGAAAAGAAACTTTGTGAGTAAAGGTAAACTTTAGAATTCATTGTTTTTTTAAATATTAAAAAGAGTCTCTAAAAAGTCTAAATTCCAAAAATGAGATTAGTGAAATAGTGAATAATGAAATAAATTCTAGTCCCTCTGTGTTTAAAATTTAAAAATTAAGTTGTAGGAAAATGTTTAATTTTGGGGAAATGCCAGTTTGATTTTAATAAGGAAATAAAGCAAATTATAAAAAATTACATATGCTGCATAATTTTATAAAAAATGTATGTGCAAAGGAATGATATTAGTTAAGATGTTTTCTGTTCTTTGTTCTCTATTTTTCTACAGTAAACATGTATTATTATGTTTGTAATCAGGAAGTAAAAAAGTTAAATATTTCAAAAAATAGGGCCTAATAGTCATCTTAGTTGTTTTCAGATTAAATACCTCAGAGTGATATATATATACTCTTTGTACATAGCATATTTCTCGTGAAAGAAATATGACTCCTCCACTAGTGCAGGAGTCCTCATAGCATTGCTTTCCCCAGAAGATTCTTGAGTTAGTGAAGCAGGATTTAATGGTGAAGAATCTGATCAGATTTTTTCCCAGCATTTAGAATATAATGAAGTTGAGTAAATACCGTAGAAAATGGAGACTCTCTCCACATTGATGTCCCCTTTCGTAAGATACATGACAGTCCAGTCATATTGTGTATGTATGGAGACCCTGAGGAGAGTGTAAAAATTCTGATAACAAGTAAGTGTGTAATTTTGTTCTTGTGTCCTTTGCAGACCTAGTAACAGTAGCGTGAGAAAAGGGGATGGACGCCCCAAATGGAAACCCGAAGCCAAAGTGCCCCTGCAGACTCTACATATGACTTCTGAGAATCAGGAAAAAGTGAAAGCTCTTCTCCGAGACTTGCAGGAACAAGATGCGGATGCTGGATCTGAGTAAATTATTATATTTGAATAAATTATTATATTGAGGAAGATAAAATATGAGGGTCCTGTGTGTCTTTGGAATACTGTGTCAATACTAATTGTGTTGTGGCTGTGTAACTAGTTGAAAGTGAGCCAAGAGAAATAACAAGAATAATTATTCAGCAACTAACGGCACGCCACTCCAGTACTCTTGCCTGGAAAATCCCATGGACGGAGGAGCCTGGTAGGCTGCAGACCATGGGGTCATGAAGAGTTGGGCACGACCGAGCGACTTCACTTTCACTTTTCACTCTCATGCATTGGAGAAGGAAATGGCAACCCACTCCAGTGTTCTTGCCTGGAGAATCCCAGGGACGAGGGAGCCTGGTGGGCTGCCGTCTCTGGGGTCGCACAGAGTCGGACACGACTGAAGCGACGCAGCAGCAGCAGCAGTTGTCCTTTACAGTGTAATCTTTGGTTTTTAATTGTCTCTTCAAGTTTTAGTTGATCATCTGGGAAAGAAAAAAATGGAGATTCCAGTAGTATCTGACTGGGTTGTTGTGAAGATTTTTAAAGAGATAGTACATATAAAACATTTAACATAGTGCCTGGCAAGTAATACGTGCTATTAGTTGCCAATATATAAGTTATTAGGTCAGTAAATTAGTCACTCAATAGTGGTCAGGATCCTATGTCCTTTGGTTCTGTGAATTCTTAGACCCTTACCAAATTTTTCTTTGAAGCAAGTAGAAATTAATATATGATATATGAAAATGTTACTTTTGCCAGAAGAGGTGTTTCTGGGGAAGAAGAAGATGATGAGCCTGATTATGACGACGAGCAGTACTGGTCACCTGGACGAGAAGCTTCCCTTGTTCCTGACTCTGATCCTTTGGAATGCGCTGGCTCAGGCCTGGTGGAGCCTCATAACCCAGAATTTACAGTCTCAGCATTTGCAGTGCACAGACTTTCCAGGTTTGCTTTCTTCACTTACGGGAGGATTGAAGGAAACGAAGTCGTGTTGTAAACCCAACTACCTCTTCCTGAGTACTGCCCTGTGGTGTAGGCTCTAGCAGTAATACTTCCCTGTGGTGTGGGCTCTGGCAGTAATACTTCCCTGTGGTGTGGGTCATAAAAGTAATACTTCCCTGTAGTGTGGGTCATAGCAGTAATACTTCCCTGTGGTGTGGGTCATAGCAGTAATGCTTCCCTGTGGAGTGGGTCATAAAAGTAATACTTCCCTGTAGTGTGGGTCATAGCAGTAATACTTCCCTGTGGTATGGGTCATAGCAGTAATACTTCCCTGTGGTGTGGGTTGTGGCAGTAATACTTCTCTGTAGTGTGGGTTCTAGCAGTAATACTTCCCTGTGGTGTGGGCTCTGGCAGTAATAACTTCCCTGTGGTGTGGGTTGTGGCAGTAATACTTCTCTGTAGTGTGGGTTCTGGCAGTAATACTTCCCTGTGGTGTGGGCTCTGGCAGTAATAACTTCCCTGTGGTGTGGGTTCTGGCAGTAATACTTCCCTGTGGTGTGGGCTCTAACAGTAATACTTCCCTGTGGTGTGGGTTCTGGTAGTAATACTTCCCTGTGGTGTGGGTCATAGCAGTAATACTTCCCTGTACTGTGATTCTGGCAGTAATACTTCCCTGTGGTGTGGGTCATAGCAGTACTTGATAGTATCAGTGTCCTCTCTCTTAGGATAGGTAGATGAAGGGGGAGTTAGTATTATCAGGGAGACTTCTTCGGAATACAGACCATGCCTCTCTATACTTATATCATCACATGTATGGTTTTCTGGGGTTTTTTTAATGGTTTTATCTATTTATTTATTTTTGGCTGCACTGGGTCTTCATTGCTATGTGGGCTTTTCTCTAGTTGTGGCGAAGTGGAAGCTACTCTAGTTGCAGTGCATGGGCTTCTCACTGAAGTGGCTTCTCTCGTTGTGGAGCATGGGCTGTAGGGCTCATGGGCTCAGTAGTTGTGGCTCCTGGGCTCTAGAGCACAGGCTCGATAGTTGTGGCTCAATAGTTGCGGCACACCGGCTTAGTTGCTCCACAGCATGTGGGATCTAACTGGATCAGGGATCAAACTCGTGTCTCCTGCATTGGCAGGTGGATTCTTTACCACTGAGCCACCAGGGAAGCCCCACATACATGTATTTAAATGAATTTCTCCTCTGTGGTTTGATATTACTTTTTGATATTAGTCTTTTTTTGTCATGTTTCACACGTGGCAGGTATGGTTTCCACACTGAACACTGTCAGGCAGCGCTGAGGATTTGCGATGGAGACATGGGGGCATCACTGGAACGCCTGCTCACCCAGTGCTTTTCAGAGACATTTGGAGAGAGGATGAAGATATCTGAGGCAGTTGCACACATGAGCTTGGAAGAGTGTGTGGAACAGCGACAGGAAGAGGCATTTGCTCTCAAGTCAATCTGTGGAGAAAAATTTATAGAAAGAATTCAAAACAGAGTCTGGACCATTGGATTAGAACTGGAGTATTTGACAAGTAAATTCTGCAAATTCAAGCAAAAGGAAAGTACCAAAAATACACAGGAGGCTTCACTTGAAGTCTGCAAATTTTACCTCAAAGGAAATTGTAAATTTGGATCAAAGTGCAAATTTAAACATGAAGTGCCCCCAAATCAAATTGTCGGAAGAGTCGAAAGAAATGTAGATGATTCTCATCTAAATGCTAATGAAGATGCATCCTTTTTATATGAACTTGAAATTCGATTTTCTAAAGACCACAAATACCCCTACCAAGCTCCCCTTGTGGCATTTTATTCCACCAATGAGAATCTACCTCTGGCTTGTCGTTTACATATTTCTGAGTTCCTTTATGGCAAAGCCTTGACATTTGCAGAAACTTCAGAACCTGTTGTATATTCTTTGATAACCCTCTTAGAGGAAGAATCAGAAATAACCAAGTTACTAACAAATACCCATCACAAGTACAGTGTCCCTCCTGTGAACTTTCTGCCAGTATCACCTGGAACCAGACTAAATAATCCTGTCTGTCGTAAACCAGTGATTCCAAGTAATTCGTTTTTTTCGAATCAAATTCCAGAAGGTACGTAAGGCACTGACCTGGTGGAGGGTGTTGTGGAATGGGGCATTTGAAATGATGGATTAAAGAAATCAGAAGTTTTGAGGGCTGATCTGGGATCTCCAGTGATCTTAGGCAAGTCATTCTCCTCAGTTTAAGGCCAAAAAAGAATGAGAATCCCCTGAACTGTGACCTGACTTTCATTGTAAGGCCAAGTTGTCACTGTATTCTGGCTCACTGAATCAGTCAAAAGTTTATAGTGATGTATATAAGCTCATTTTAGCAGGTAAGGGCTGGAAGAACCTTAAAGCATCCTTTCAGAAAATCTGCTTCATTTAATCCATTTGGTTTCATGTGATTACTTCTGGTACTGTCTATAGGATTACTTTCAAATGAGTTTTTAGAGATAACTTGTCTTTCTGGACCACTGTCCATACTCTCCTGCTTTTAGCATGATAGACCCCCAGAATTCATCAGGGCAGGGCTCTCTTTATGAATCCCTAAATCCTCAAATAGAGAAATGTTTGTACAAGCCTGTGGCTTTCTCCAGATCCAGATGTGCTTTACAGAAGTTACCCCCTTTCAAAGTTCACCATAGGATTCAGAGAAACAAGTTTTTATTATTTCCCAAGAGTTCCTAGATAGACATCAACAGGTAAAGAACAATGAAACCACCAAGATGTGGATGCTAGACAGCTGGCTGGGTTCATTCACCTGCCGCTTGACTTACTGCCAGCTTGCAGCTAGTTCTGGCACATGGGACTCTGATATATTCCTCAAGAAATGACAAACTTTGTGTCATGGATTTTGGTGGGAGGATAACAGCTTTATTAATACATAATTTACATACCATGAAATTCACCCTTTTGAAGTGTACAATTCAGTGATTTTTAGTATATCACAGAATTGCACATCCATGACCACTGTTTAATTCTGGGACATTTTCATCACCCCATAAAGAAACGCCATACGTGTTAGCAAGTCACTCCTCATTTCTCCCTTTCCACAAGCCCTAACAACCATGAGTCGACATTCTGTCCCTATGGATTTGCCTCTTATGGACATTTCGTGGAAATGAAATCATACAGTAAATACGTGGCTTTTTGTAATTGGTGTCTTTCACTTAGCATACATAATGTTGTCCAGGTTCATCCATGTTGTAGCATGTATCAGTACTTCATTCCTTTTAATTACTGAATAATATTCCATTATATGGACATACCACATTTTATTTATTGATTAATCATTTGATAGTCATTTGGGTTATTTTGTGTCATGGAAATTTAGGGACACCTGCAAATATTTAATTCCTTAATTAACAAGGCATGCCATGATTTTCTTTTCTTTGTTCTTAATTTGGTTTAAGCAAAGCCATTTATACTTGATTATAAGTTTATTTGAAGATGCATTTTAAATTCTTTAGCAGTAGAAGTAGTAGTGTGGAAATGAATGAATTTGTTTTATTCAAGCTTTAACTTTTTCTCTATTTTATGATTGTTGTTGTTACTTTGTTAGATAGTGACTTTCCCCCTTTGCTAAAGAAAGGGCTCCATATCGAAAACGTTTCCTTTTATCCCCTTCAAGTTGAAAAAGAATCAGAGCCTGAGGAGGAGACAGATGAGGATGAAGGTCCAGCACCAGTTATGGTGGAGAATGAAAGCTATGTCAACCTTAAGAAAAAGATTTCCAAAAGATATGACTGGCAGGCAAAATCAGTACATGCTGAAAATGTCAAAATCTGCAAGCAGTTCCGAATAAAACAGGTAGGGTATTCTAAGAGAATGGCTAGTATTGCCTCCCTAATGTATGGATGAAGGGATTAGGAATTAGGAAGCTTTGGCTACTCTCCATAGTATACTTTCAGTCTTTTACTCTGATTGGTCAAAGTTTCTGCATGCCACCACAAACTTGGATGCATGTTCTAACTAATTTTGGAAAATCTGATGCCTGATGAAAATGCAACATGTGTATACCAAATATTCTGAGAATCATGTGGCTTTGGTACTGTGATAGAAATCTGATAAGTGAAAGAAAAATTAGTTCTGTGACTTACATTAGAAATACCAGTATAGAAATGGATAAGGAGGGACTCTTGACCCTATTTCAAGGCCTCACAGGATAAATCATTTACCCAGGGTCACATAGCTGCTAAGAGGCAACACAAGGTTTCACGATAATTCTGTTTCCAAAGTTCAATAGTTTTACCTCATTACCTCAAAAAAACAATAGTTTTACCTCATTCACATGAAGATTATTTTAAAAGAATTCATTAAGTGAACTGTTAGGGTAGAGTTGGATGTAGGATAAAGACGAGTTACTTAAATCAGTTTGGGGATTGGATTAGATGCTGTCTAAGCGCTCTTCCAACTTTACAGTTCTGTGATTCTGATTTTTGACACTGTATTAACACAAGGACATATATGCTGCCACACCCGTAGAGTGTCGGATTAAAAACCATACCACAAATAATAGGGTGGTAGAAATTAAAAATTACACATTCAGTTTGAGTGTGTGTTGACAGTGGTAAATTTATATGATTAAATTATATATAGATAATGTATATGTTAATATAAATCCCTTACATTAGTCAAAAATACATCCACGGTTTTGACCTATAGTACAACATTTATAGCATTGGCCATTAGATGTCAAAGGGAGTTATATAGATGTGGTGATTGACTGAAAACCCTTTAGTGAGAGCTCTTAACTGTTGGTGATTTGGATAAAAATCTGATGCTGTGTAGAGCTGCACTGTTCTATATGGTAGCCTCTAGCCATGTGTAGCTATTTAAAGTTTAACTAAAATTAAGTATAATAAAAATTTCAGTTCCTTGATGTTATTTAAATGCTCAATAGCCACATGTAGCCACATTTTGCTATATTGGACAATGCAAATATTACCACCAGCACAGAAAGTTCTGTTGAATAGTGCTGGTATAGAGATTGTTACAGAAAGAGCTGGATAGGTGCTAGGCAAGAGGGGTTTTTCCTAAGATCCTTCAGTTTATTCAGACGTAGGAAAGCCACACAGATTCCACAGCTTATTCTGGCAGATTCTCTGAACAGTCTTCTGACCAGCATCCCACCCCCAACAAATCCTCACTTTCTATCCCTAAGCAAACTGATGAAGAAAGGACAGAAAAGGTATGTCTAACTTTGGGATTCCACGTTCAGAGCTTCGTGAAAGGTTATTCAGAGCAACCAAACTGATGTCTTATTTTTGTTTTATTAGGCCTCCAGACAGTTCCAGTCAGTTCTACAAGAAAGACAGTCGCTCCCTGCTTGGGAAGAAAGAGAAAACATTCTCAAATTGTTGAGCAAGCACCAGGTGCTTGTTGTAAGTGGTATGACTGGGTAAGAATGTAATCTGTTTGTAATGCAGCTTTCGTCTGTGAATATGGTGTGTGCCCTGGCTACCACCACTCGTTCTTCTTTTAAAAAGGAAAAAACAGTAGCTGGTGTTACTTCTGCTTTTTCCTGTCAAATATTAAATAATATCTCACAGAGGCAAACATGGTGGCAACTGTAACCAATTCAAAACAAACAAAACTCAGAAATTTGGGAATTGATAGACCTTGTACACCGCTGCCTTGAGTCAGTTTAAGGCAAAATGCCTAGCAGAAGGCTTTTGACAAGGCCTATTTAAAAATGTGAAGCATAATTCCAAACCATTTAGCCTGAAACTCTTCATCTAAATTTATTCTGAATTCCTTAAAGCTTTTGTTTAAGAACAGCTTAGGGTATCTTACTGTTTCTTTTTCACACTCTCCATGTGTTATCCAAACCTATTTATCAGGGACAAGCTGCAGGCTTAATTTAATTCTGTATTTGGTGGTTTAGTCATTAAGTCGTGTCCGACTCTTGTGACCCCATGGACTATATATAACCTGCCGGGCTCCTCTGTCCATGGGATTCTCCAAGGGAGAATACTGGAGTGGGTTGCCCTTTCTGTGTTTAAGGGTTTTCGATTTAATTTGTGCCCAGACTCACAGATATAGTAGTAACTTTGTATCTTCCAGTTTCTTGTCTTTTTAACTTCAGTCTATTTATAGTCAAGCAGTGCCACACCAACAGGGAAAAACAAAGTATTTTAATAATCATAAGATAATACTCCTGTTTCTCTGGGATTCATATGTAGAGTTCACATTCCTGGAGGCATTTATAGACCTTAAGCTACTGTTTAGTCAATAGTCCCAGTTTTACAAATAATAATAAACTGTTATTTGATTGCTTTGTTATTCTCAGTGCAAATTCCTAGGAGTTATCAGCTGTAGGTAATAAGTCAGTAGGTAGGTTTGAAAGATAAATGAAGCTGAATTTTTATTCTAATTAGCTTTCTTAACTTTCCTCATTGCGTGTGATTGCTTCTTCAGTTAAGTAGCACTTGAAAACCCTCATTTTAGGACTTATTTGTCCTACATCTTGTTGACATACAGATGTGGGAAAACCACACAGATTCCACAGTTTATTCTGGATGATTCTCTGAATGGACCCCCTGAGAAGGTGGCTAACATCATCTGTACCCAACCCCGACGAATCTCTGCCATCTCTGTTGCTGAGCGCGTTGCTAAAGAAAGGGCAGAAAGAGTGGGTCTGACCGTGGGATACCAGATCCGGTTAGAAAGTGTCAAGGTTTGTATGCTCTTCTTATTTCCTGATGACAGAAGTTCAAATTTTTAAAGTACAAAGAGCCATTGGTGTCTGGATATTCACGGGCAAGATGATATATATACTTCAACAGGGCTGAAGTCCTTTTAGACATATTTTGGTTTAAACTGTTATTGGGCTATACTTAATTTCCTCTATAAAGACCGTCTTTTCTTTGTTGGCAGAAGTGATCTAGTAAGTGCTGCTTTACTCCTAAGACTGGGGCTTAATCCATTTAATCAAATATAGAATGAATAAATTCAGAATTTGTTTCATCATTCACTGTTATCTTTATGTTTTATAATAATTTTTAAATGCTTTCTATGAGTCCTAAAATTTTCATCTGAAGTGGGAAGGCTTTTATTGTTATTGCCAGCAAGAAACTATGCATTTAGTCTCTTGGTTCATATTAAATGGAACTGCTGGTGTGTTCAATATTCTTTATACCTATTAAAAATGGCTTTGCCGGGAAAGTGTTTCCTTTTCTCAAAAATTTCATTAACGTTTTTGTGCCCTTTTACGTGTAAGTCCTCAGCCACCAGGTTGTTATACTGCACCACGGGAGTGCTGCTAAGAAGGCTGGAGGGAGACACAGCTCTGCAGGGAGTCACCCATATCATTGTTGATGAAGTTCACGAGAGGACAGAAGAAAGGTAAAACAAAGATTTTCCAAATGAGCACCCACATACATAGAATGGAGACAAGGCTGAAAGAATTTTGTTCTGCTTCCAGTTCAGTTCCTTAGGGCTAGTAATGGTGGTTACCATAGAAAAGGCCTAAGTTAAAGAAGAGGAACTGCTTTCCTGGTCTTCAGGGTCTAACACAGAAAATGCTAGGCAGCACATGTTTATCACTGGAAGAGTCATCCTGTTAGATGGACATCATCTAGTAAGAGGTACCTTGCTGAGCTGGGCACTGTGCTTAGCAGGAGTGTCGTGTGTAATGTATGTCACAGCTGATGGATTAGTCAGTATGTGCTTCCTTCTTTATTCATTTGGTCAGTCATTCAGTCCTGATGTGCTAAGTGCTAAGTTGCTTCAGTCATTTCCGACCCTTTGCAACCCCATGCACTGAGCCTGGCAGTCTCCTCTGTCCATGGAATTCTCCAGGCAAGAATACTGGAGTGGGTTGCCATGCCCTTTTCCAAGGGGAACTTCCCAACCCAGGGATCGAACCCATGTCTCTTGCATCTCCTGCATCGGCAGCCAGATTCTTTACCACTAGCACCACCTGGGAAGCCCATTCAGTTCTGATATTCATTCACATATTTATTCAGCCTGTATTAACTGCCAGGTGGCGTATTAATTGCTGGGGATACTATAGTGAACAAACTCATGGTTCCCCTTCATCTCTTATGGTCTGCTAGGAAAAACAAATAATGAGCAGGTAAATAACTACAAATTGGAATAAGTACCATAAAGGAATAAACAGGAAGCTGTGTTTAGGGGGAGAGAGCCTTGAGATAGTAGAGATTATATCTCTGAAGCAATTACATTTAAATTAAAAACAGAAGTATGGAAAGGAGTCTCATGAGACATAAGAGGGCAAGACAGGCATTTGCAAAGACTCTGCAGTAGTAAAGGGCTTCATGAGTTTAAAAACTGGGAGAAAGCCATTGAAGCTGAAAGCATTTCAGTAGTGAAATGAGAGGAAAGGTGACAGCTAAAAAAAGCAGGAAACTATGCACTGTGAATAATAAAGCATTTGGATTTTACTTTAATGGAATTAAGTCATTAAAGGCTTGAAATATAAAACAAAAATTCTCAATATTTTTAAAGGAAGGACCATTCAATAGATGGCAATCATAGTTTGTCATGTAGTTATTGTTTTTCGGTTGTTAACTTGTGTCCGACTCACCGCAACCCCATGGACTGCAGCATGCCAGGCTCCCCTGTCCCTCAGTGTCTCCTGGAGTTTGCTTAGATTCTTGTCCATTGAGTCAATGATGCTCTCCAGCCATCTCATCCTCCGCCACCCTTTTCTTTTGCCTTCAATCTTTCCCAGCATCAGGGTCTTTTCCAGTGAGTCAGCTGTTCTCATCAGGTGGCCAAAGTATTGGAATTTCAGCTTCAGAATCAGTCCTTCCAATGAATTTTCAGGGTTGATTTCCTTTAGGATTGACTGCTTTGATCTCCTTGCAGTCCAAGGGACTCTCAAGAATCTTCTCCAGCAACACAATTCAAAGGCATCAATTCTTCAATGCTCAGCCTTTTTTATGGTCCAATGGTCAAATCCTTACATGACTTCTGGAAAAACCAAAACTAAATGGACCTTTGTTGGCAAAGTGATGTCTTTGTTTTTTTACATGCTGTCTAGGTTTGTCATAGCTTTTCTTCCAAGGAGCAGGCGTCTTTTAATTTCATGGTTGCAGTCACCATCTGCAGTGATTTTAGAGCCCAAGAAGAGGAAATCTGTCACTGCTTCCAATTTTCCCCATCTATTTTCCATGAAGTGATGCGACCAGATGCCATGATCTTAGTTTTTTGAATGTTGAGTTTTAAGCCAGCTTTTTTATTCTCTTCTTTCAACCTTATTCAGACTTAAATTGAAGTAAGTAGGGAAAACCACAAGACCATTCAGGTATGACCTAAATCAAATCCTTTACAATTATACTGGAAGTGGCAAATAGATTCAAGGGATTAGACCTGATAGAATGCCTGAAGAACTATGCATGGAGGTTCTTGACATTGTACAGGAGGCAGTGATCAAGGCCATCCCCAAGAAAAACAAATGCAAAAAGGTAAAATGGTTGTCTGAGGAGGCCTTACAAATAGCTGAGAAAAGAAGAGAAGTGAAAGGCAAAGGGGGAAAGGAAAGATATACCCATTTGAGTACAGAGTGCCAAAAAATAGCGAGGAGAGATAGGAAAGACTTCCTCAGTGATCAGTGCAAAGAAATAGAGGAAAACAATGAATGGGAAAGACTAGAGATCTCTTCAAGAAAATTAGAGATATCAAGGGAACATTTCATGCAAAGATTGGCTTAATAAAGGACAGAAATGGTATGAACCTAACAGAAGCAGAAGATATTAAGAAGAGGTGGCAAGAATACACAGAACTATACAAAAAAGATCTTCATGACCCAGATAACCATGATGGTGTGATCACACACCTAGAGCCAGACATCCTGGAATGTGACGTCAACTGGACCTTAGGAAGCGTCACTATGAACAAAGCTAGGTGGTGATGGAATTCCAGTTGAGCTATTTCAAATCCTAAAAGATGATGCTGTGAAAGTGCTGCACTCAATATGCCAGCAAATTTGGAAAACTCAGCAGTGGCCACAGGACTGGAAAAGGTCTGTTTTCATTCCAATCCCTAAGAAAGGCAATGCCAAAGAATGTTCAAAGTACCACACAATTGCACTCATCTCACACACTAGTAAAGTAATGCTCAAAATTCTCCAAGCCAGGCTTCAACAATACGTGAACCATCAACTTCTAGATGTTCACGCTGGATTTAGAAAAGGCAGAAAAACCAGAGATCAAATTGCCAACATCCATTGGGTCATTGAAAAAGCAAGAGGATCCCAGAAAAACATCTGCTTTATTGACTATGCCAAACCCTTTGTGTGGATCACAACAAACTGTGGAAAATTCTTCAAGAGATGGGAATACCAGACCACCTTACCTGCCTCCTGAGAAATCTCTATGCAGGTCAAGAAGCAACAATTAGAACTAGACATGGAACATCAGACTGGTTCCAAATTGGGAAAGGAGTATGTCAAGGCTGTATATTGTCACCCTGCTTATTTAACTTTTATGCAGAAACGCATCATGAGAAACGCTGGGCTGGATTAAGCACAAGCTGGAATCAAGATTGCTGGGAGAAATTTCAATAACAGATACGCAGGTGACACCACCTTTATGGCAGAAAGCAAAGAACTAAAGAGCCTCTTGATAAAGAGTGAAAAAGTTGGCTTAAAACTCAACATTGAGAAAACTAAGATCATGGCACCTGGTCCCATCACTTCATGGCAAATAGATGGGGAAACAGTGAGAGACTTTATTTTTGGGGGCTCCAACATCACTGCAGATGCTGACTGCAGCCATGAAATTAAGAGATGCTTGCTCCTTGGAAGAAAAGCTATGACAAACCTAAACAGCATATTAAAAAGCAGAGACATTACTTTACCAACAGAGGTCCATCTAGTCAAAGCTATGGTTTTTCCAGTAGTCATGTATGGATGTGAGAGTTGGGCCATAAGAAAAGCTGAGCTCCAAAGAATTGATGCTTTTGAACTGTAGTGTTGGGGAAGACTCTTGAGAGTCCCTGGTACTGCAAGGAGATCCAACCAGTCCATCCTAAAGGAAATCAGTCCTGAATATTCATTGGAAGGACTGATGGTGAAGCTGAAACTCCAAAACTTTGGCCACCTGATGCGAAGAACTGACTCACTGGAAAAGACCCTGTGCTAGGAAAGATTAAAGGCAGGAGGAGAAGGGGACGACAGAGGATGAGAGGGTTGGATGGCATCACCAACTTGATGGAAATGAGTTTGAGCAAGCTCTGGGATTGGTGATGGACAGGGAGGCCTGGCGTGCTACAGTCCATGGGATTGCAAAGGGTCAGACACAACTGAGCAACTGAACTGAGCTGAAGAGGCTCTTCAGCTCCTCTTCACTTTCTGTCATTAGAGTGGTATCATCGCCATGTCTGAGGGTGATATTTCTCCTGGCAGTCTTGTCACGTGGATCATGCTCTAAAGCAGTAAAGTAGTGGTAAAAAGAGATGATCCTGTGAAAGTAATGAGGCTTTTGCCAAAAGGACTGTACTATTATAAGTATCTTGAGAAGAAGAAAAATCTAAGTTAAGTTGAAGGGTTGACAGAGAAGCCAGAATAGATCATAGTAAAACTAAAAAGGAGAAAGAAACACATGTGAAAAGAGGTCCCAGCTACTGCTGAGAAATAGTTTTCAGGAACTGAACAGGGAAGACAAAAAACCAGAAGACTGTTAGAAAAACTAAATAACACTGATCTAGTTATAAATAGGAAATATAAAGAAATTTAGAACTAAAGAAAAGGATTTTTATATAAAAGGAATAGGTCAGGGAATTCCCTGGTGGTGCAGTGGTCAGTACTCAGCACTTTCACTGCTGGGTCCCCAGTTTTGATCCCTGGTCAGCAGTCCACGTAGGTCACAGAGTCAGACACGACTGAACACACACATACACGCAGTCCACGGGGGTCACAGAGTCAGACACGACCGAACACAGACATACACGCAGTCCACGGGGGTCACAGAGTCAGACACGACTGAACACACACATGCACACACACGAGGCACTGAGATCCTGCAAGCCGCATGGTGTAGCCAAAACATTGTTTTAAGAATAATAAATAAAAAGAATTCCTATAACAAAACAGGAATAAATTTTATGTAGCTGTGTAGAAAGCACTGAAAATCTGCGTCTGACGGGCAAATCATCTTTTTGTAGAGACTCGGGGAACAGTGGGGAGAGTAAATGGTAAGTAGTGTCAGTTTGCCACTAAATGGTAAAATGAACATTTGAAAAAAGAACTAAGAATCACTGAACAACTCTGAAGAAGAAATCAAAGCATTCTACCAAAAGAATAATATTTAAATGATTGTATTCTGAAAATTAATTTTTAAATTTTAGGGGAAGTTATTTTGAACATAAAAAATAGCTCTGGGTTTTATAACATTTATGCTTCCACAAACTCAAAGAAACTGGAGGGTAGCACTGGGTCTGGTTCCTGGCTGCAATGGTGTTCTCAGAAAAAGATTCTTATAAAAACTTTGTGACAAAAAAAAAAAAAAAAACACTTAGTGACATACAGGGGCTTCCCTAGTGGCTCAGCAGTAGAGAATCTGCCTGCAGTGCAGGAGTCGGGGTTCAGTCCCTGTTCAGGAAGACCCCCTGGAGGAGGGCATGGCAGCCCACTCCAGTATTCTTGCCTGGAGAATCCCATGGACCAGGGAGCCTGGCGGGGCTACAGCTCTTAGGGTTGCAAAGAGTTGGACACAGTTGAAGTGACTTAGCACACACAGTGACATATAGAATATTAGCAGTTTCTGAATAAAGATAAATAACACACTGGAGAAGGGAGATTTGAGAATTTACAAATACCAATCTATGGGAATGGACTGTTGAAATTATAAGAAAAAGTAGGGGAATTATAACAAAAAGTAGGGAATAAGTGACTGAAAAAGGCAGAAAATAGCAAATTCTAGGAACTAAGATCAGTTAAGAAATAAAAGGTTGAATAGAGAAAAATTATATTTAAAATTTTTAATAAATTTTTTGATCAGAGAGACATTATTTTAACACATTTAGGCAATGTCAAGAAAATCTTTCCTTATAGAATGGCTAATTACATGTTAGAATTTGTTCTGTTTTCTTCTGGGAGTATAGTGGGAGTTAGGAAAGAGATGTGTGTCCATAAACACTATTGGGATTATATAGTGTGTGCTGTTTTTGATCTAATATTTAATAGCATGAACTGTCTTTGAAATTATTATTAATAATTGCATGAGGAAATTCTAATGTATGGGTATATCATAAATATTGGGTTGGCCAGAAACCCAAATTAAGTTTTTGGCCAACTGAATGAATACCTAACCACTTGCCTATTGTTATATTATTTTCCTATTCCCTAAAATAGAAACAGAAAAATCATAAATGTAATTAAATTAGCTCATTAAAGAAAACTAAGTAGTATAAGAATATACTCTTATGAAAAATGGAAACAATGTAGGTAAAGCCAAAGTCCCCTGTAACAGTCTCAAACCATTCCTGATCCCCCCCAGAGATAACGGCAACAGTCAGATTGGTAATAAATATTAACATATATGCTTGCTTTGTGAGAAATAGGTACTTTTGTTTCATGACCTTTTTTTCTTTGACTAATTATATATTCATTTAGTAAATCAACAAGCATTTATTGAGCACCTGCTATGTCCCAGGCATTGGTCTAGGTACTAAAGTAGTATCTTATAGAACAAAATAACCAAAATCCCTGTCCTCACAGAGCTTGCATTCTAGTGAGAGAGCCCAACATTGAGCAAGATAAAGAAGTAAAATATAAGGTATGTTTGTTAAGTGCTAAGAAGAGAAAGGGTAATATGAAATGCAAGGGATGAGAGCATTTGCAATTTTAAACATGGTGGCCAGGGAAGGCCTCGCTGAAAAGGCACATTTTGAGTCAAGATTTGAAGAAAGTGACTGAGTGAGCTTACCTCTGTGAGTATCTGGGAGAAGCCCTTTCTAGGCACATTAATAACACATGCAGGGGACCAGAGGTCCATGTCTCAAAGACATCAGGGAGAACGTTGTGGCTGAAGCCAAGTGAACCAGAGGAAGAGTGACAGGAAATGAGTAGTGGGGCTGCAGATTCTGGGGCCTCATTAGTAAGAACTTTGGTCAGTCATTTGAAGGATGTTGAGCAGAAGAGTGGAACAGTCAGGTTTACATTTGAACAGAATTATTGGTCTGCCATGTTGAGAATAGATTTCAAGGGGTCAAGGGCCGGGGAAACCAGTTAGGCCATTGCTGTTCTGTGGTACATAGCGTTCTACAGCGTGGGTTCTTTTTCCACTAACAGTATGGCTTAGAGATGTTTTCATGTCTGTAGCTAGAGTTCCACTCCATTCTTTTTATCTGCCTCATGTTTTTCCTTAGAATGGATGATACTGTCTTAACCATTTTTTGATTGATAGACATTTCAGTAGTTTCTATTGATTTACTATTATAAACTATGCTATAATGAAAATCATTGTGTATGCCTCTTTATGTACGTATAGATATCAAGAGGTAGAATTATCAAATGTAATGATAAATCCTGTTGGTATTTTGATTGGTACTACACATAGTTTATTTGATGGGAAATTGATAGCATTAAGTCTTTACATCTAGAAACATGATACATCTTTCTCAGAGTGTTGTAAGTTTTTTTCACATAGGTATTATACTTACTTGAAATATGTCAAAGTTTATTAATTTTCATATGTTAAATTTGTTTGATCCTCAGGTGTTTCTTTTATTTCCTCTAGTGACTTCTTACTACTAGTTTTGAAAGACATTGTGTTGCAGAGACCAACTCTTCAAGTTATTCTGATGAGTGCAACCTTAAACGCTGAGCTTTTTTCAGAATATTTTAATTCCTGCCCAGTTATCACTATACCAGGTGATTAAAATGCATCATTAAATAAGTATTGTCCTAATAAGCAAATACAATTATTTTAAAGTTCATTTGAGATATAAATGAATAAGTATTTATACCTCCTTCTAGAGAAGAATGATTTGTTTATAACAAAATCATAACCATATAATGAAATTAATAAAGAGGTAGTGTTATATTCATTTGCTGGGATATTTTAATTTATATGTGCTTTAAAAAAAGTCTAGGTAATTGGATTTCTAGCATTCTGTTGTGTTTAATATCAAAATGTGAATTTATAATGGTAATCTGTCATAAAGAGGAAAGTTGTATCTATGTATAGCATATTTGTTCATTGATGAATTCTGCTAAATTTCTGGATATTGACCCCCTCTGGGAGTAAGTGAAATTGGGTAGTCTGTGTCTTCTTTTGGTGCTTTCAGTCTCATTGTGGGATTGATTTATCACCTTGGGCTTTTGGCTTATCCTTCTGCAGTGGATTGCTAAAGGAACAGTTTGGAAACACTGATAATACTACTACTTATTCTAGTTATAGAGGATATCAACAGTAGACTTAAAGATGAAATTATATTTTTGATCTAGAATACAATTTTTGACTGTTACAAGGTCCCCTGTGAGAAAGGAGGTAGAGGGTGAAAGGGTATAACAGATTTTTTAAAAGAGGTAAACGTCTTATTAGCAAATGATCATTTCTCCAACTATACACTTGTTTTGTTTATTAATGGGAATCTACTCCTTCCAATTTTTATCATCAAAAGCGTTTTTTGGATACTTTTAAGACCACAGAGCAAATAGCACCTTATTGTGCCAAGCTTCATTTTAAGAAAATTTTACGTATACAAATAATTTCAAGATAGTTGAACAGGTAGTCTGAGACTTACTTGTTCTGTCTTCTTGTTTTTCTAGGTCGTACATTTCCTGTTGATCAGTTTTTTCTGGAAGATGCAATTGCTGTGACAAGGTAAGGAAGATATTATTTATTAAGGTTTGATGAAAGTCCTTGAAAACAAAAAAACTATTTTACCTCATTGTGCCCAGATGCTGATAAATGTGTTATTTTTTCTTCTTATTTTTCAGTTTTAGCATTTTGCTTTCCCCTTTCAGCAAATATTTACTATTCAAATTGTTTGAATTCACAGGCAATATATTATGTATTCAGTTCAGTTCAGTTGCTCAGTCGTGTCTGACTCTTTGTGACCCCATGAATTGCAGCACGCCAGGCCTCCCTGTCCATCACCAATCCCGGAGTTCATTCAAACTCATGTCCATCGAGTCAGTGATGCCATCCAGCCATCTCATCCTCTGTTGTCCCCTTCTCTTCCTGCTCCCAATCCCTCCCAGCATCAGAGTCTTTTCCAATGAGTCAACTCTTCACATGAGGTGGCCAAAGTACTGGAGTTTCAGCTTCAGCATCAGTCCTTCCAATGAACACCCAGGACTGATCTCCTTTAGGATGTTGGATCTCCTTGCAGTCCAAGAGACTCTCAAGAGTCTTCTCCAACACCACAGTTCAAAAGCATCAATTCTTCGGCGCTCAGCTTTCTTCACAGTTCAACTCTCACATCCATACATGACCACAGGAAAAACCATAGCCTTGACTAGATGGACCTTTGTTGGCAAAGTAATGTCTCTGCTTTTCAGTATGCTGTCTAGGTTGGTCATAACTTTCCTTCCAAGGAGTAAGCGTCTTTTAATTTCATGGCTGCAGTCACCATCTGCAGTGATTTTGGAGCCCAAAAAAATAAAATCTGACACTGCTTCCACTGTTTCCCCATCTCTTTCCCATGAAGTGATGGGACCAGATGCCATGATCTTCGTTTTCTGAATGTTGAGCTTTAAGCCAACTTTTTAACTCTCCTCTTTCACTTTCATCAACAGGCTTTTTAGTTCCTCTTCACTTTCTGCCATAAGGGTGGTATCATCTGCATATTTGAGGTTATTGATATTTCTCCCGGCAATCTTGATTCCAGCTTGTGTTTCTTCCAGCCCAGCGTTTCTCATGATGTACTCTGCATATAAGTTAAATAAGCAGGGTGACAATATACAGCCTTGACGTACTCCTTTTCCTATTTGGAAAAGTCTGTTGTTCCATGTCCAGTTCTAACTGTTGCTTCCTGACCTGCATATAGGTTTCTCAAGAGGCAGATCAGGTGGTCTGGTATTCCCATCTCTTTCAGAATTTTCCACAGTTTATTGTGATCCACACAGTCAAAGGCTTTGGCATAGTCAATAAAGCAGAAATAGATGTTTTTCTGGAACTCTCTTGCTTTTTCAGTGATCCAACGGATGTTGGCAATTTGATATCTGGTTCCTCTGCCTTTTCTAAAACCAGCTTGAACATCTGGAAGTTCACAGTTCACGTATTGCTGAAGCCTGGCTTGGAGAATTTTGAGCAGTACTTTCCTAGCGTGTGAGAGGAGTGCAATTGTGCAGTAGTTTGAGCATTCTTTGGCATTGCCTTTCTTTGGGATTGGAATGAAAACGGACCTTTTCCAGTCCTGTGGCCATTGCTGAGTTTTCCCAATTTGCTGGCATATTGAGTGCGGCACTTTCACAGCATCATCTTTCAGGATTTGAAATAGCTCAAAGAATATATAATTATATATTTGTGTTAGCTGTTATTATCATTCTGCCTTCAAGGAGTTTGCAGTGGATGTGGATGTTAAGATGTGTGTATAGAGGATGTATAGAGGATGATCACGTCTCTTGGATGCCAGCAGATTTCTGCTTTTTGGAAAACCTTGCATCTCTTTCCTATTCCTTGACCTTCAGATTCCCAGAGTTTTGTCCTTGCACTGTTTCTTCTCAGGCTTATTTCATTTGTTGCTGCTGTGATTTCAGCTGTTGCTGCTGTGCCAAGAGCTCCCAGATCAGTATCTTCATTCCTAACCTCTGAACTCCAGAATGAAAACACCTGTCACACCTGACACCTTAAATTTTTTTTCCTTCTCTCTGCTCTTTCTGTTTCTAATAAGCCCCCTCCTAATTCTTTGTTTATTTAATGATGCAATATTCTCAGGCTAACAACCCTAGCTAGATCAGTGGTTTTCAAACTTCATGGTGCAATAATCATACTTAGGGAGCTCATTAAAGTTGTGTTGTGGGCTGTATCCCATTTCCACTGAATGTGAACCTCTGGGGAAATTATCCTTCATTTAGTTTCCCTGTCTTTTTTCTCTTTTCCAAACTCACTACCCCCAAAATTATCTTAAAGCAGATCCAAAAGCATTTCAATGTGTTCTCCACCAGAAGTAGGGCATGACGGAATCCTAGACTGGTGGAAGAATAGCCTGTGAATTGGGCAGAAGTAGAGCAACATTCGGAGAAGGCAATGGCACCCCACTCCAGTACTCTTGCCTGGAAAATCCCATGTACGGAGGAGCCTGGTGGGCTATAGTCCATGGGGTCGCTAAGAGTCAGACACGACTGAGCGACTTCACTTTCACTTTTCACTTTCATGCATTGGAGAAGGAAATGGCAACCCGCTCCAGTGTTCTTGCCTGGAGAATCCCAGGGACGGCGGAGCCTGGTGGGCTGCCGTCTATGGGGTCCCACAGAGTCGGACACGACTGAAGCGACTTAGCAGTAGCAGCAGCAGAGCAACATTGTGCTGAATGAGATGTGAAACAGGTGAATGTTGTCATTCCTCACCAACAGACCCACATCCATATCCGCACGTTCCTTTGTCGTCCCTGCTCAGGTATGTGTTGCAGGATGGGAGCCCATACGCCCGCTCCGTGAAACAGATGTCAAAGGAGAAGCTCAAGGCCAGGCGCAGCAGAACCGCATTTGAGGAGGTGGAGGAGGACCTGCGTCTCTCCCTGCACCTCCAGGATCAGGATTCTGTCAAAGATGCGGTACCAGATCAACAATTAGATTTTAAACAGCTCCTTGCCCGCTATCAAGGTAATGTGCTTCCTAGGGGAATTTTACAGTTATGCCAAAGGTAACCAGAAAAAGAAAAGTATAGCTCTTGTTTCATAGTTATCTTGTCTTTAGTTCATCACAATAATAGAAAAATAACAGTTCCAATACATATTAAAGTCATTATTATTTATATTTACCGGTGGGTTTTTTTCTGATTATAAAAGAAATGTGTTCATTACAGAAAAATGAGATGGTAAAATATAAATTATATTCTTGAGTATTTTGTAACTTTGTATTTTGATGTGATTTTAAATTTAGAATTAAAAGTCTGCTGGACTGCAGTGAACTCTCCTATATCCTTTACCCTGATTCACCAGTTATTAACATTTTGCTTCATTTGCCCTGTGTTCATGTATATATATTTTTCCTGAATGTTTTGAGGGTAAATTGCAGATATGATGTTCTTTAACCCCTAATATTTCAGTATATATTTTCTAGGAACAAGGGCATCCTCTTACATAACAATAGGATATGGGAATTCCCTGGCAGTCCAGTGGTTAGGACTTAGCAGAACCGCTTCTAGGGCAGGATTTGATCCTTCCCTGGTCCCATGGTTCCATGCCTGGTCAGGGAACTAAGATCCTGCAAGCCATGTGGTACGGCCAAAAGAAAAACCCCACAACAATAGGCATGATCAAAATGAAGACATTTAACACAATACAGTACTTCTGTTTAATCCATAGTCCATATTCTCACTTTGTCAATTATTTCAATAATGTCCTTTATTGCTATTTTTTAAATGGTACAGTATCCAACCCAGGATTACATACTGCATTCAGTCATCATGTGTCTTTAGTTTCTTTTGATCTGGAAAAATTTGCCAGCCTTTATTTTTCTTTTATGATTTACATTTTTAAAGAGTTTTGGGCCAAGTATTTTGTAGAATGTCCCTTCATTTGGATTTGTCCAGTGTTGCCTGATGGATAATTTTAGGTTATGTGTTTTTGGTTAGAAAACCACAGAAATAATGTTGAGCCTTGTTCTCAGTGCATCCTATCAGGAGGATAGGATGTTGGCTTGTCCCATTACTGGCAGTGTTAGCTTTGACCAACTGGTGAAGATGATGCCTGTGTTTATTCTCTGTGTGGTTGTTATTTATTCCCTTGGTAGTTGATGAGTCAGTTGTAGAGAGAGATTTGAAACTATGTAAATATCCTCAAAATTTCACCTACTAGTTTTAACATTATTCAGTGGGCCTGGAAAATGACCTAAAATGGGCCTAAAAAATCTTTTTTTAGGGTCCACCTGGTGCTGAGTGCTTTTACCTGTGTTGTGAGGTACTCTCTCCTCCCACGCTAGATCCCACCCAACTTTGTTCCTAGGTAGCCTTCCATATGTCAGCTGGGCTGAATCCATAGCAATCCTAAGATAACTACTTTTGCCTTCTTTTTAAAGCCTAGACAGGTCTCAGCTGCTTTTCCTGTTCTCTTTTCCCTGGATTGCCACCACAACTCCTCTTGGTCCTTCCAAAAAAAACCCAAAAAACTGTTTACCTTTCAAGGTGTAAGGGCCTCAGATCCTTGCTACTTCTGTAGCAGAAAAGGCAAGTGAGCTTTCCTTTTCCTCCTTCCACCAGAGACTCAGTCCTGCGTGGGAAATGGTGATCATAAAGGAGCTAGGGCATTAGCCATTTGTTCTGCTGTTCAGGAAGATTCACATAGCTCCCAAACATTTGACTTCATCTTCCCGACATCCTGGGAAGCGAGGTTAAGAGCACAGACTTGTGTCTTACAGACCTGGACTTAACTCCCCAGGCTGTCATAAAACCAGTTGGGTGCAAGTTCTTCATCCTCTCTATTGCTAGTGTCCGTATCTATCAAATGTGGTTGTTTAGGAGATTAAATAAGACAATACAAATCAACAGCATAGGGCCAGTCAGTTAGTGCGGGCAGATGAGAATGTCTGACTCAAATGTTTCTGTTCTTTCTGTACTTCATACCAGCTGACAGTTCCCATTTCCTTATTCTGTTACATTAGTTAACAGGACTCTCTTTGGTTTCTCTTTTGAAATTCCAGAGTTTTCTTTAAGAATTTTGACTGGATCTAAGTCACAGTCCTTCTAATGTCCAGCGCAAGGACACAGAAGTTCTGAAAGTGCCTCTGAGAAATCTTTTCTAAGGATTTGAGGTCGGGAGCCTGGCTCTGCTGCTGTTTTCTGTGTGATGCTGGGCCGGTCTCTTAGGTTCTCTTGGTCTCCCTCTCCCTCTGAAACGAAGACTTCTATCTAGCTGATCTCAGTGCTTCCTTTCACCTTTCAGAAAATTAAATGTTGTTCCCTAGCTCAATTTTTAAAACTTTTTCTAGTTGAAAGAGAATAATAAGTCTTTTAAAATATATAATTGATTAGTAAGCCCTGCTGAACTTTTTTTTAATTAAAAAAATATTTTTTGTTTCCCTTTTTTTCCAGTTAACTGGTTCTCCTTTTGGAAAAGTCTGGCTATTTGGAATCTTGGCAAATAAAAATGATTCCTGCTCTACCTTCCATACCATCCACATCTTTGCTTGTGTACCCTGTTTCTTCCTTTGTTTGATTTTTTACCTACATACGGTTCACTGTTAGAACAGCGTTGTTTAAAAATGGCTTTTGCCTCTCTTCAAGCTTTTCAGCAAAATGTAGGAAGCTTCCTTTCCTTGATACCAACTACAGTTAGTTATTTAGCTGTGGTTAGATTCTGTTTCAGGTGATGGGTCATTAGAAAGACCTAAAGGAAAGGGCAGCTATCTCTGGAGAGTTAGTCTCCCCGTTTATGCTGCTCGTTTGTTTGGTTTGGGACTTTGTTTTGTGGTAGTTGTTGCATGTAGACTCTTGGTTATGGCATGTGGGGTGCAGTTCCCTGACCAGGGATGGAACCCAGGCTCCGTGCATTGGGAGCGCAGAGTCTTAGCCACTGGGCCACAAGGGAAGTCCCTGCTGTTTGTTTTTAAAAAAGAGCTTATAGTTTCAAAAAGAGGCTTATAGTACAACATAAGGAACTATGTCTTTTACTAGGACTCATATGAATTAGAAGGAGATTGTAGACCCTTAACCTGAGGTCTGTGGGTAGACTTCAGCGGTGTTGGTGAAGCCATTAAAATCACATGTATTTTTCAGGGAAGATTTGTAACTTTTATGATTTTCTCAAAGGAATCTAAAAGTTAAAAGTCACTGTTGTAAAAATGATGCTGAAAGCTGTGGTCTGTGTGCTTTGATTTTTACAATTACTGTTAGCTGGACTTTGTCTGATACGACTCACAACTTGATTAAATCTGGAAGGGTTTTCTGAAATACATTTGACTTTAAATCTTGTTTCTAGAACTTAAACTGTCAATAGATGCATGATAGATAAAAGGGGAAGGAAGGAAGACAGTAAAAAGTTGCCTCTCTGGCCCTTTGAAGCAGGGCCAGGAGCCTGCTCTTCAGGTAACAAAGTGCTTCTAGTGAGCCTGTACTTTCTGAGAGACTGAAGGAAAAAAGTTCATTTCAGTGCATCATCTGTGTTATTAAATCAAGATACACCTAGTTCCCAGGCATGTTTTCTTCAATAAGGCATGAAACTATTAATATCTTTATTATTTTTACCTTTCTTGCAGGAGTTAGCAAATCAGTCATCAAAACAATGTCCGTTATGGATTTTGAAAAGGTTAATCTTGAATTAATCGAGGCCTTGTTAGAGTGGATTGTGGACGGAAAGCACTCCTACCCTCCAGGTAACTGTTGTTTGTCTTAAGCGTGAGCCGGCCAAGGGCAGGGACCCTCCTTCCTGACATGGGGGTTTGTGGGGACAACCTGTCTTCCTGGAGCCCTCACCCCAGTTTTCTTCACCTTTCCGTCCCCAGTTGTTGTAAAGTTCCTTATTAGATTTTTCAGGGGGAAATTTTACCTTTTACCCACTTGAGTAAAAGGACATTAACAATACGAAATCCAAAAGGAAGAAGGCTAAAAAGAAGCCTAGGTGTCTGCGTATTCAACACTCATTTGCCTCTGTGCGTGCCTGCTCAGTCGCTCAGTCATGTCTAACTCTTTGCAACCCCTGAACTGAAGCCCACCAGGCTCCTCTGTCTGTGGAATTTTCCCAGCAAGAATACTGGAGTGGGTTGCCATTTCCTCCTCCAGGGGGTCTTCCCAACCAAGGGATCAAACCCACATCTCTTGCGTCTCCTTCATTGGCAGGAAGATTCTTTACCACTGCACCATCTGGGAGTCCCTGGCTAAATGGGAATCTGGTAATGAGTGTTTGAGTCACATGAAGACTCGACAGTTGGAGACCACAGGACCATGGGGTCAAGAGAACAGACTTTGGAGAATTTGTTAAACTTCCTGTTGTCTACTCTGTAACCTTGGATGATAAAGCCCCTATCTTTTCTATGCCTCAGGCTCCTTGTGGTAAAGAAAAGTAAGTGAAAGTGAAAGTAAAGTCGCTCAGTCGTGTCCAACTCTTTGCGACCCATGGACTTTAGCCCATCAAACTCTTCTGTCCATGGGATTCTCCAGGCAAGAATACTGGAGTGGGTTGCCATTTCCTTCTCCAGGGGATCTTCCTGACCCAGGGATAGAACCCAGGTCTCCCACATTGCAGGCAGATGCTTTAACCTCTGCGCCACCAGGGAAGCCCCATGGTAAAACAAAGACAATAATAAATCCTCTATTTTGAGGATTAAAAGAAACCATATATAAAACACTTAGCACAGTGCCTGGTATATAATTAATGCCCAGTAGCTACTGCCCCTAACAGTATTAAAATTATGCTAGTCTATTTATCATCATTATTATTATGACTGTTATTACTCCTCCTCCTCCTGTTAATAACACAGGGCAATCCCTACTGTTGCCTTGCTCACTGTCTTCTTAGTGGCCCTCTTACCTCATCTGTAGCCCCTTACCCCCAGGATGAATGAATCCCCAGATCTCATAACTGGATCTTTCACATCAGTCAGGTTTCCATCAAATGTCTTCTCTTCAGAGAAGTCTTCTCTGACCACCCTATCTGTTGTCTCTCCCCTCGATCTATCATAATACCCAAAAATGGGTTTCATTTTTATTATAGTACTTTTAACACTATCCAAAATTGTAGTTCTGCTTACTAATGGTCTCCTTTAGTAGAATATAAACTCTTTAAGAATGAATCAGTTCAGTTCAGTCGCTCAGTCCTGTCCAACTCTTTGCGACCCCATGAATCGCAGCACGCCAGGCCTCCCTGTCCATCACCAACTCCTGGAGCTCACCCAGACTCACGTCCATCGAGTCAGTGATGCCATCCAGCTATCTCATCCTCTGTCATCCCCTTCTCCTCCTGCCCCCAATCCCTCCCAGCATCAGAGTCTTTTCAAATGAGTCAACTTTTCACATGAGGTGGCCAGAGTACTGGAATTTCAGCTTCAGCATCATTCCCTCCAAAGAAATCCCAGGGCTGATCTCCTTTAGAATGGACTGGTTGGATTTCCTGCAGTCCAAGGGATTCTCAAGAGTCTTCTCTAACACCACAGTTCAAAAGCATCAATTCTTTGGTGCTCAGCTTTCTTCACAGTCCAACTCTCACATCCATACATGACCACTGGAAAAACCATAGCCTTGCCTAAATGGACCTTTGCTGGCAAAGTAATGTCTCTGCTTTTCAATATGCTCTCTAGGTTGGTCATAACTTTTCTTCCAAGGAGTAAGCGTCTTTTAATTTCATGGCTGCAGTCACCATCTGCAGTGATTTTGGAGCCCCCAAAAATAAAGTCTGACACTGTTTCCACTGTTTCCCCATCTATTTCCCATGAAGTGATGGGACCAGATGCCATGATCTTCGTTTTCTGAATGTTGAGCTTTAAGCCAACTTTTTCATTTACACAGTGTTTAGTGACTGCCCTCTTCTGCCTGGATTTTAATCATTAATGGTATTTTCTAAAGAAACATGTGAAACACACAGAATTATTGACGTGCCTTGTTTCTCACTTCTTGGCAAATAGCCAGTGTTGGTTAATGCATTATCACTGGATTAAATATCTTATTTCATCCCAAAGGAAAAGACTATTATTGAAAAAAGTAAAGTATAGCAATCAAAAATAAATGTTGGAAAGTTATCTGAATTCAAAGTAAAGTTGATGTAGTGATTAGGCAGTTGGTGACATATTGTGAATATTAAAGATAACCTTGATACTGATGGCCAAGCCATGAGTGCAGAGCAGATCAAAGGCACATAGAAATATACAGTTTTTTCCCATTACATATAGATTATTTTACCACTCTTAAATTTTGTGTTACTTTAATAGAGTGAAGCATGGGGTATGTAATGGAAAGAGCATAGATCTGGTACCAGAAACCCCATATTTGTGTTCGCACACCCTTCCTATTAAGCTCTGTTACCTGACTGTGTGACTTGGTCACCTTAAGGGTACTAATACTCTTCTTAACAGGTGGTTATGAGGATCAAATGGAGATAATCCGTATGAACATTCTTTGTAAACTATGAAGTATTAGAATGAACACTGAAAGATGTCTTTTGTCCTTCTCACTTCAATTTTTGTAATAATTTAGTTTCCTTATTTATTTTGTGGGGAGAATAAGCATGATAAATAATTGGTCATGAGTTCGTTGTAGGTAGATCTTTGTTCTACCTTCCATTATACCTAGCACAGAGCTGACAAAGGTACCCAATAAGTATTTGTGAGATTAAAGGAGGGGCTATTGAAGAGTGTCAGTTTCCTCTCTGAATGAAGCACAAAACATGTCTATTGCTGAGTGACTGTTCTTAACACAGAAATACACTATAATCAGTTATCACTGTTTATTATCTTCAATGTAAAATTTTAAAACCCATAAGACATATTTATGGCATGGTTAATTTCTGTATGGCCTCTTCAACATGTATCTGAATTTAGATTACCAGATTGGTTGGCCAGTTATAGCTCCTTTTTCTCATTTCCAGTGAAATGTTTATGGATTTTACTTAGTAATGTAGAGAAGAGTCTTCCTGTCTTATAAGATTAGAAGGATGACTCTTTCTATAGAAAGAGAATGTCAGAGCCAGTACATTGAAGAAGTATGTTTAAAAAGCTTTGCTAATGATTCTTATGTAATGTAAGGCATTATATTTTTCTACACGTCGTATTTTTTTCTGTTTTAGAAAGATAAATACCTCATTCATTTTTTAGTTATTAAGTCAGAAAATATATTTTACAAGTTCGTTTTCCACTTAATTCCCCGGGGACTTTACAAAGACATGGAGTAGGAAATAGCAACCCACTCCATTATTCTTGCCTGGAAAATTCCATGGACAGGGGAGCCTGGCTGGCTACAGTCCATGGTGTCACAAGAGTCGGACATGACTGAGTGACTTTCACTTTACAAAGAAGAGAAAATTGATGGTGAAAAAGTCTCAGATTACATTTTCATTTAAAATTATAATCCATAATAGTTTTTCTTTTTCGCATCTATCAGGTTGATTCTTTTTATACGTTGTTGTTCAGTCACTAAGTCGTGTCTGGCTCTTTGCAACCCCATGGACTGCAGCAAGCCAGGCTTCCCTGTCCTTCACTGTCTTCTGGAGTTTGCTCAAGTTCATGTCCATTGAGTCTGTGATGCTATCTAATCACCTAACCATCTCATGCTCTATTGTTCCCATCTCCTTTTGCCTTCAAAATTTCCCAGCATCAGGTTCTTTTCCAATGAGTCGGCTCTTCTCATCAGGTGGCCAAATTATTGGAGTTTCAGTTTTAGCATCAGTCCTTCAGTGAATGTTCAGGGTTGATTTCGTTTAGGATTGACTGGTTTGATCTCCTTGCATTCCAAAGGACTCTGAAGAGCCTTCCCCAGCACCACAGTTCAGAAGTGTCGATTCTTCAGGGCTTAGCCTTTTTATGGTCCAACTCTTTTTATATACCCAGGTGCTATACTTGTATTTTTACCGGGACTAGCAGAAATCAAAATGCTGTATGAACAGCTCCAGTCTAATTCTCTTTTCAACAATAGACGTAGTAATCGGTAAGTAATTGTTTTTTATATTCTTAATTATCTACTGCAGTTATATGTGAAAAGGAATTACCAGAAAGATCTCTTTGACTGTCATCACCCTCTTTAGATCCTGGTGTCACTCCTCAAGAATATGTTTGTTTATGCCAGCTGGGAATACACAAAGCAGTTTGTTTCAGGAAGTCAACTCATATCTCTATTCCATTATATAAAAATGTTTCTCTTCACTTAGCATAGTATCTCAGCAAAATTGCATGTACAGTTAACCCTGGAACAGTATGGGTTTCAACTGCACAGGTCCATTTATACATGGATTTTTTTGTCAATGGTAGATACTGTAGTACTGCATGATCTGTAGTTGGTTAAATCCATGGATGCAGAACCACAGGTACAGAGGAACTGCGTAATAAAGGACTGATTATAAATTATATGTGGGTTTTTGACTGCACAGAGGATTGGCTTTCCCTAATCCCTGGATTGTTCAGTGGTCAACTGCTATTTCAGTTGCCAAATACCAGGGATTAAAGAAGCCAGTGTTAATAACAACAAAGAAATACTACCATTTTGAGAAAAAATGATTTTCAGTGGTTCCTCTTCCAATAGCAGAAAACTCTGGGTATATCTTCGTAACTAAGGGGACAGCTATTTGACAGATGAACACCCCCTAGAAATAGAAGAATGAAGTTTCTTAGCATACACAACTGTCTCGCTCTCTCTCTGGAATTAAGCATAGGGAAAAAAAATTCTTGTTTGGTTAGTGTGTGCTGGGCTTGGGTTACTTGTAGAATATCAACTATTTATTCTTATTAATTATTTACTACTGAATTACACTCCAGTTTTTCCCAAGTTGATGCAAGGTTTTTAGTTCATAGAACTCAGTAAGTACTTTGTAAGGGTCAGGAAAAGCCTTTTCACTTAGAAGACTTGGATCTTGAGGACAGGTTGTAGAGAAGCTGCTCGTTTTGGGAGTCATATTGCTTTCATAGAAATCCACCCGTTATAACCTGATTTCAGTGTTTTGTGCTAGAACACTCAATATGTTTTTGTTTTTTTGTTGTTTTAGATGTGTTATTCACCCACTTCACTCGTCTTTATCCAGTGAAGAGCAGCAGGCTGTGTTTGTAAAACCTCCTATGGGTGTAACTAAGATTATAATTTCCACCAATATTGCTGAGACATCCATAACCATCGATGATGTTGTCTATGTCATTGATTCTGGGAAAATGAAAGAAAAGAGGTATTCTCTTTTGGTGATGTAAAAGAGGGGCTAAAGATGCCGCAATTGGAGCAGCACAGGTGTTAAAGGCTAATGCTATTAAGCTACGTAGATTACTGTTTGAAAAATCTTTATGCAAACTCTGTAGATATATGAGTGTTTCTATAGCTAGGGCCATGAATCTTACATTCCCTCCCAAACAGAGGTGAAAGTTTAAAATTTTACCTTAGAAGTAATTATTTTTCTTTTTTCATTCATATGCTTTACATGTACTTGTAAAAAGAATTGGTATGGGAGGTGATGGATATGTTAATTACCAAAAGATTGGTAATCATTTCACGAAGTGTGCATATATCAAAACGTCCCATTTAAAAAAATTAAATGGGACGTTATTTTTTTTAAGTTGAATAAAAAACCTGAATGTGGTATATACTAAAGAAGCCATTTAAATGAACACTTAGCACTCAACTATCCCAGAACACGCAGGGACGCTGTCCTTCAACAGAAGTAGAGCAGTTCATCTGATCTGTCCATACCAAATAAAATCTTGGCCACATTTTTATAAAGTAACTCCTTTTTACCTTTTCTTTTACTTTATAGATATGATGCCAGCAAAGGGATGGAAAGTTTAGAGGATACTTTTGTCTCTCAAGCCAATGCCCTGCAAAGAAAAGGTCGAGCAGGTCGTGTAGCGTCTGGGGTCTGCTTCCATTTATTCACCAGCCATCACTTTAATCACCAACTTCTAAAGCAGCAGCTACCAGAAATACAAAGAGTGCCATTGGAACAGCTCTGTCTGAGGTACACGTTGGTCCTCGCTCGTGTCCTGCTTCTGAAAGGTCCCAGTGTTTCTCACCCTACGTTCCATGTTTTCTTTTTTTAGTACAAGATGTTTTGCCAAGCGTGCACTTGGATGAACTCATTCGTTTGCAAAGAGCTCTTCAGTGTTGCCTTTACCATATTGCTTCACATCAAGATTTCTTGCATTGCAGAGGATGGCCTTAAAATAGAGCTTAAGAATAACACTTATAAATCAAGAAAGTAATCTAACTTACCAAGAAATTTCTGCTAGGGCAGCACCAGTATTAAATCATCACAGGGGAAAATCTGCACCCTCATTATCAGTTAGAACAAAGTGAACAAAAGCAACTTGAAACACCATTATTTACCTGGTGAACAAACAAGAACAAATATCATAAAATAGAATGTAGCGAATGAATGAATAATTGAGGTTACTGAAGCTGGAAAAGCTTTGGTTCAGCCTTTCTGAAAATTTGCATAGCATTATATAAGAACTCTAAAGCTATCCATGCCCTTTGACCAAGTCATTATTTTGAGAGAGAATGCCCATAAAATGTTACCCCAAAAGGAAAAAAGTTGCTTATACAAAGATATTATGCTCTTCTTTTATCCAATTGGTATATTTTGAGGTCCTTCTATTACATTAGTACAAATGTAAAGGAATTGTAAGTAAAATAAGCTTTTTACATATTAAATTTTTCTCTTTCGAAAATTACCTAAATTCATAATTTAAAAACAGCTTTTCAAGAGCTGCCACAGGCAGGACACAATGCACGTTAATTTCATAAACAATTGCTATGCAGTTTCAGATGTGGGAAAGAGTAGGTGGATCTTTCAGTGTTATTTTGTGATTTGAATCCACTGTTACAGAGAAAAGTATTTTGGAAGTTTATAGAGAGAAATATATTCTGAATCTCAGTAAATTTCAGAATCTGAAAGTGTTTCTGCAATTTATTGGTAGGAGAAGTACAGGACATAAGAGGTTTTTTTTTTTTTTTAATTTATTTAAATTGACATTGTTTGGTTTATAAAAGCATATATTTGGGAAATTATAAATTATTATTCATTCATGGCAGAAGCTTACTTCTTTGTGTCATCCCACCAGAAATAAACTTGACAATTGTTTTGTTTTCTTGTTTCAGAATTAAAATTTTAGAGATGTTTAGCACTCACAATCTCCAGTCTGTGTTCGCTCGGCTCATTGAACCCCCACACGCTGATTCTCTCCGTGCCTCAAAAATACGATTACGAGACTTGGGAGCATTAACTCCAGACGAAACACTGACCCCTCTAGGGTATCACTTGGCCTCTTTGCCTGTAGATGTGAGAATCGGCAAACTAATGCTCTTTGGATCTATCTTCCGCTGTTTGGATCCTGCTCTCACCATTGCTGCCAGTTTAGCTTTTAAGTCTCCTTTTGTAAGTAAACAGCATTCATCTCAGCTTGAGTGCATAAGTGTCTAAGGGTACCATAGGGGTGCTTCATGGTTATGTGAGCCCCTTAAAATTTTTCCTCTGAGTGTATTATATGTGACTCTTTCAAGGCACAATGTCTAAAACTTTTATCAGATCTTCAAAGAAATCCATGCCCCAAGTAGATTAAGAACTAGAGATCCAGCTTATTTATAAATATGCTTTTTCTGTATCTCCTTTACTTGCCCATTATAGTAAAATAAAAAAATAAGTGTCCCTGCATGATTTTAAAAAACAATAATACATTGGACTACATTTTTATCAGCTTTATTGAAATATAATTCACCCATTTAAAGTGCACTGTAGTTTTTAGTATCGTGCAGTCATCACCCTAGTCAGTTTTAGAATGTTTTTGTCACTTCATAAAAAACTTATTTATCACTCTCCTATTTCCCTCCAATCTCCCCATCTCCTCCATCCCCAGGCAACCACCAGCTGGCTTTCTGTGTTCATAGATTTGCCTCTTCTGGACATTTCATATTAATGAAATAATATATAGTGTTTTGTGATCAACTTCTTCACTTAGCATAATGCATTTAAGATTCATCTATGTTATAGTATATATCAGTACTTCATTCCTTTTATGGCCAAATAATATTCCTTTGTGTGGGTGTACCACATTTTGTTTATCCGTGCAGCACTTGAAGGACATTTGGGATTGTTTCCACCTTTGGCTATAAACTTCCATGTACGTGTTTTTATGTGAACATATGTTTTCATTTGTCTTAGGTGTAAGACCTAGGAGTGAAATAATTTGGTCAAATACTAGCTGTTTATTTAACTTTCTGAGGAACTTCCAGACTCTTCTAGAGTAGCTGCGTTTTACACTTGACCAGCATTTTATCAGGATTGTAATTTCTCCACATCCTTACTAACACTTACTATTATCTGACAGTTTTCTTTTAACTATCCTACATGCTGTGAATTTGTGGTCTTTGATCTTTTCTCTAATGGCCAATGATATTAAACATCTTTTCATTTTCTTCTTGTCCATTTGTATATCTGATAAGAAATGTCTTCAGATAGTTTGCCCATTTTTAAATTGGGTTATTTGTCCTTTTATTATTGAGGTAAGCATTCTTTATACATTCTGGATATAAGTTCCTTAACAGATATATGATGTGCAAATGTTTTCTCCTGTGCTGTGGTTTGCCTTTTTTACTTTCTTGATCTGTTCTTTGAAATACAAGTTTTTATTTTTATGAATTCCAGTTTATTTAGTTTTTTGTTGCTCAAACTGTTGCTGTAATGGTTAAGAATTCATTGCCAAATCCAAAGTAATGAAAATTTATCTGTATATTTTTTCTTAAAAGTTTTTATAGTTTTAGCTCTTACATTATGGTTTTCACTCCATTTTGAGCTAGCTTTTGTATGTAATGTAAAGAGTCCAACTTCATTCTTCTGCATGTGACTATCCAGCTGTCCCGTCACCATTTGTTGAAAAGGCTATTCTTTCCCCATTGGATGGTCTTTGCATCTTATAAAAAATCAATTAACCATAAATATATGGTTTTATTTCTGGATTCTCAATTCTGTTCCATTGAATTATATGTTTACTTATGCCAGTTTCACACTGTCTTAATTCAAAATACAAAACTCGAATAGTTTTGTAGTAAGTTTTGAAATCAGGAAGTGTGAGTCCTCCAATTTTGTTCTTTTTGTTAGTGTTTTGAGGATTTTTATATCATTTATGAGAGATGCTGGTCTGTAGTATTCCTTCCTTGTGATGTCTTTATCTGGCTTTGGTATCAGAGTAATACTGGCCACGTAATAATTTGGAAAGTGTTCTTGCCACCTTTTTTTTTTTTTTTTGAAGATTTTGTGAGGAATTAATTCTTTAAATGCTTGATATAATTCAGTGGTGAAGTCACTTGGGCTTTTCTTTGTGGTTAGTTTTTTTAATAATTAATTCAACCTCTTTACTTGTTATAGGTATATTCAGATTATCTGTTTCTTTTTGAGTCATTTGCATTTTTCTAGGAATTTGTCCATTTCAGCTAAATTACCTAACTTATTAACATACAAACATTCATAGTATTTTATAGTCCTTTTTATTTCTGAGAGCCTGGTAGTAATGTCCCTCTTCATTTCTGATTCTAGTAATTTGAGCCTTCTCTCTTTTTTTCTTGATCAGCTTGCCTAAAGGTTTGTCAATTTTGTTGATCTTTTCCGAGAACCGGCTTTTGATTTCATTGATTTTCCCTACCGTTTTTCTGTTCTCTATTTTACTAATTTCTGTGATTTATTTTCTTCCATTTGTTTCAGTTTTAGTTCATTTCCCAGTGTCTTAAAGTGAAAGGTTAGGTTATTGATTTGAGATCTTTCTTCTTTTTTAATATAGAAATATACAGCTATAAATTTTCTACGGACGGCTTTAGCTGCATCCCATAAGTTTTGGTATGTTGTGTCTTCATTTTCATTCATTTCAAGTATTTTCTAATTTCCCTTTTCAGTTCTTCTATGACTCATTGGTTATTTAGGCATGTGTTGTTTAATGTCCATGCATCTATGAGTTTCCCAATTTTTTCCTATTACTGACTTCTAATTTCATTCTGTTGTGGTCAGAGAATATACTTTGTATTATTTTAGTCCTTTAAAACATATTATGATCTTTGTTTTATGGCTAAGCATATGCTCTGTCCTGAGAAGTATTCCATGTAGACTTGAGAATGAACTATTGTTATTGTTATTGAATAGAGTGTCACTCTGCCTTTATTTTCACCAGGGCTTATCTCAGATAGATAGGGGAATAGGTAGATGTAATAATTTTCTTCAATTTTAATGTTATACATCATGGAATTGTAAATTCACAGATCTACAAAAAGATCTTAGTTCAGCCCCTTCATTTAACAGCAGATAACAAAACCAAGGACCAGACTAGGTGATGTAGCTTACTCAGCAGCAGTCAGTATTGATGTGAGCAAGACCTCCACTGCCTATTCTCACATAATTAAATAACCTCTCATTGGCTGTTTTCTTTTACTGGGATATAGAAATTGTTCATTAGAAATACTGGTGTCACCCTTAGCCAAAACTGAACACCTGTCCTTTGCTGGGTTCTGTAAGCATAATATTAATTCCCAACTGTAATCCTTTCCCCACTAGCCTTCCTAAAACAGAAGAAATTTTATTTTCAAGTAGAAATAAATAAAATTTTAATATTACTGTGTTAGCTATAAAGGTGTGCAGGTATACAAATTTAGAAAGAAGCACCATAGTTGGTTTAGATCGACTGTCAGTGTGATACTAGGGCCTCAGTGCAACATGCTAGTGCCTTTAGTATTGATGCATGTGTACCTTGTATCGATACATGTGTACCTTCAGTATCGATACATGAGTACCTTTAGTATTGATGCATGTGTACCTGTATTGATGCGTGTGTATATTACAGTGAAAGAAGGCAGTGAAAATTAAGTTCTCAGCTAATGTCACTAACTTCTAGGGAAAAGGAGAACCTGTATTTTTAAGAGGAAAAAGCATGAATTATGGGTATAGAAACAGGGGAGACTTAAGTATAAAAGATGAAAAAGAGTCTGTAAAATGAAGGTATCACAGAGTTAACAGAATCTTGGATTTTAGATGTAGCTTTTAGAATGAGTGGCTCTTTGACATCTTGCCACTAGAAAGTAAAAGACCCAAGAGAGGTCATTTTGAGTGGGCAGACGGACTCACACAGACAATTAGGACTGTTGGCTTGGCACTTAACCACCATAATTACTTTTAACCAGTCACCCACTTTGTACTCTGACCCACACAACACACTTCCCAAGCATCTGACTTCAGCAGTAGCAAAATGCCACTTGAAACCTTGGATAAAATGTGTCCTTCAAACCTGGCTTTCTTCCTTTAGGTATCTCCCTGGGATAAAAAAGAAGAAGCTAACCAGAAAAAGCTAGAATTTGCATTTGCAAACAGTGATTATCTGGCCCTTCTACGAGCATATAAGGTAAGTATATAATCTAATAGCTGAGGTTTATTACCAGAGTTGGCACTAAAGACAGAATAACATTTTGGTTTTCTCCAAAATTTAGGGATGGCAGCTAAGTATGAAAGAAGGTATGCGTGCAAGTTATAATTACTGCAGACAAAACTTCTTGTCAGGAAGAGTTCTTCAGGTGAGCTGTTTCTGTGGAGATTTGTGTCCATTCATTTAGTAGTGCACCAGAGGGTGCTGCAGCTTTATCTTGCTTGTCCTACCTTGACATTGAAAATACTACTTTTGGAATATGCTTGGCTTCACCAGCTGTGTAAAACAGACTCCTGAACTATGACATCAGGCCTTCTGTGCTGAACCTTTCAATTCACCCGTTTTTCCTCTTCTCAGTGAATCTGTGTTTAACTTACGTGGAGGCTACAGGAATGTAGCCATTCTGAAGATTACTGCTTACTAGAAGTCACTCTTTTCAGTGATTATACCAAACATCCTTAACCTGGATCCATAACCCCCTGAAATTGTTTGCAAAGTCACGCCCTTATACATATGTGCACTATTCTGGAGAAAGAGAACAAAGCTTTCATTGAGTCTCAAAGGGATCAATGACCATCCCCAAACCCCTTACTTTCTCCCTAAAACCAAAGAACAAATGGTGAACCATATTTTCTTTATTAATTCTTCTGTCCATCAGAGGCTACTCTGTCAATGAGTACACAAGAAAGGTTTATTATCTTTTGTGTAATAATAGACAGGGCTCTGTCTTCTGTTGTGACAATATTTTAGGCCCCTTTCCATAGTGGCATGAAATATAACCAGAGTAATAATGGTGTATATACTTATAGAGCCTCCATGTCACTCAAATTTTGAGGCTAGGGAGGTGGAAGGACTTTCTTTCCATATTAGATGATGTTTTGGAATAGAACACAAAACTAATGTTCATACCTGACAGCTAGTTACCTCTTTGCCATAAGGACCGTCAGAGCAGAGATTTTATGTTTTCTTCAGTTCTATATCTCCACTGCCTAGAAGAGTTACTTAGAACATAGTTGATGCCCAGTAAAATTCATTGAATGCATGAATGAATGAGTTTGTTTATTGACAGTGAAGTAAGAGACCTCAAAAACATCCCAGTATTTGCCTTCCTTCTTCTCTGCCTTTGCTGCTGCTGCTAAGTCGCTTCAGTCGTGTCCGACTCTGTGCAACCCCATAGACGGCAGCCCACCAGGCTCCCTCATCCCTGGGATTCTCCAGGCAAGAACACTGGAGTGGGTTGCCATTTCCTTCTCCAATGCATGAAAGTGGAAAGTGAAAGTGAAGTCGCTCAGTCGTGTCTGACTCTTCCTTTAGGTGTACTACAAAGAGACATTTGGAGAAGATAGAGGCTCTGGCTTTAATCTAAGAATAACAAAAGTAGTGATTTTCGATCACGGCCACACATTAGATTCACCTGAGGAAGCTTAAAAAAAAAATGCAAAATGCCCAAATTCCACCCCAGGCCAGTTACATCTGGATCTCTAGGGGTAGGGCCTGAGCATCTGTTTATTCTCCTTGTTGTGAATTCAACAAGTCATTTTCATATGTTGCAAGGGTTGAGAACCACTGGTCTAAAGGTATTTTATATGTAAAGCACAATAATAAATATTTCCTTGAGTCCTTAAGACTTTTAAATGTAAAACATATATTTTAAATTATATTTATGTATATTTACTAGATTTAATCTTTTCTTTAGGCTGTATTTAGATTTTTCAGTGATCTATGAGGTTCATCCATTACTTCTTTTCACTAAATTCCAGCTTAGAGTGTAGAATTAGTTCTAATAAGATATCAATAAAAGCTTGTCGTGAAATAGAACTCTTGGATATTTGAATCCCATTGTATTTTTGCCATGTTATCCATCTGTACTTGAGACAGTCCAAGAAAACACTTAAATTGTCATCAGAGACAGAGTACCATTGCTTAGCTTTCCATTCCTTTGATTGGCGTCATCTGCTTCTGTGTTGTCTGATAGACAGCCAATATTTGAACAGAAGCCAAAAACAGGTTTGTGCTTTTCATTCTCACACTTGTGCTCAGCTACAGAAAGAGTGTGTAAATCTAAACCACTTAATAGTATTCCTATTCCCAGGGGAAAATGTGAGCCAGCAAGTCCACAGGATAAGAGAAAGGGAACGTTTCTGAAGTGGGTATTCTGCATCCATTGAGAGAGGACACCAACCACTTTAAGCTCAGAGAAGGCACTATAAGGACCCCAGCAGAAAGGAAGTAGGAAAAATGAACAGGGTCACAGCACCTTGAGTTAGGGTTCCAAACACAGTAAGCTACATTTCTGGCTGTAAGTGTTGCCAGAAAAAATCAGACCTGTGCAAAATCTGGTCAATTTTTTTTTAAACATCATTAACAATTAAATACTCTTTGGGTTTTCTGAAATTTGTGAATTTCTATGTAACAGTTTTACTCTGTCTGCTGGTTTGTATAAGTGAAAACTGCCCTCTGGGAATGAACAGACAAGATATTCTTCATACTTGTCTGGTAAACCCATGAGTCCACTGTCCACTGAAGTAATTCATTTTTGTAGTCATTCTTGCCTTTGATGTGTCAGTGTCTCTGCTTCAAGACTTTCCCCACTTTTTTCAGGAAATGGCAAGCCTGAAACGACAGTTCACTGAACTGTTATCGGACATAGGCTTTGTTAAGGAGGGACTCCGAGCAAGGGAAATTGAGAAAAGAGCCCAAGGAGGAGGAGATGGTATATTGGATGCCACAGGAGAAGAGGTAAAGTGTGTGCAGTTAGCTCTTATTTCTCTTTAATGACCATATACTTAGTCTATTACCTGAGGAATATCTGTAGGCCTTCTTCACTTAAGCCCTAGGAACAATAGGTTAGTGGCATTCTTGATTTCCTTCTTTCCACAAATGTCAACTAACACTCATAAAAACAAGGGTTTTTCTGTTTCTTGTTGCTTTTGCTATGTTTGTTTTATTTACATTGATTTTTGGTGAGTCCATCAGAGATAGAACAGACTTTCCAATAAAGTCTTATTAATCAGACCAGCCTTTTTCCAAACCAAGGATAGTTTTATATTTAACTATAGGAAGAACAATTCAAAATGAACCTGATGTCACTCTCAGTGCAGTTACTTTCTGGAAATTGGGAACATCTCACAAACCAGAATCTTTCTCTCCACTGATCCTTAGGAACACTGGCTTTATAACTGCTTTGCAGAGATCTTGAAAGTAATTATGGGCTTCTTGGAATGGGTCCTGTGTGAATGTAGTCTAGTAGATTGCTTTCTTAGAAATAATTTTTCAGATTATTTTAAGATAGAAGTCAAAAGAAATATAATAGTAAATTCCAAGGCACGGATGGAAATAGCCACATTATTTATAAGATTAATGCTGTATTTCTCTCACAGGCAAACTCAAATGCTGAGAACCCCAAGTTGATATCAGCAATGCTGTGTGCTGCTCTGTATCCAAATGTAGTGCAGGTAACAGAATGTTTTCCTGGGCCTCCCACTTCTTGTTTGTTTGATTTGTAGCCAAGAGATGTAAGTTAAGACACTCACATTAATCATCTAAAGACACACACACACACACAGCCTTTTAAACTTAGTTTATATTTCCAATCCTTCAGTTCCCCAAATGTGTTTAGATACAGAATCTTCAAAACACATTCATTATATAAAATAAGGTGCCTTTTTAATCCTTCTGACATGACACTCCAGAACTCAAAATGGGCATAAATGTCACTGTCAGCCCGTCTGTGCATAACTAACCTAGGGTTAGGTCGAAATCTGATTCTACTACAACTCCCATTATGCCCTCTACTCTGGACTAAAATTAGATAAGAACAAAATCAAGTCAGTGCTTTGCCATGGGACATCTGTGATCTCTTCTGGAAACCATACCTGAATGGACTTGTTGAACTTTTACTTGCGGTTTGATCATCTCGTCCCTGTCAAACTTAGAATGTGAATTTGTCAGAGTACTGAAGCACTTCTCATTAACTTTTTGTTATATACTCAGTTGACATCTGTGGATTCATTTATGGCTTAGTTTTGCTTAGTGCTTGCATGCTTTTGAAACCATTTGCAACTTCTCCAAATGATTTTTTAAAATAAAAGCAATGGAGACAATTAAAAAATCAGGGCTGGATAGGATGAATAAGCCTAACACAGAAGATTTTTAGGGCAGTAAAAATACTGTGCATGATACCATAATGATAGATACGTGTCACACTTGTCCAAACCCTTGGAATACACAACAACAAAAGTGAGCCCTAACGTAAACTGTGGACTTTGGGTGATTGTGATTTGATAATTTTTTTTAATGAATGTTTCTACTCTTGGTAAGAGTGTAAGTTGATACACCCTTTCTAGATAGCAGTTTCATTTCTGAGGATTTATTATGAGAAAATAATTGCATATTTATGTAAAGATACAGCTAGGAGAACGTTTGCAATTATCAACAGCACTAGAATGAATGGTCTAAACTCCAATAATAGGGAATTTATTGATTAAATTATTATATGTCATTATAGTGAGGTGCTAATTTAGAATTATGTTTTAGGAAAATACAGAAAATGATCCTATGTTAGTTTTGGTATACATTTTATATCATTTGTTTGTCTCCATTTCTATATTATGAAAATCTAATAGAAAACTAAAGTGTTTCTCAAATATTGTTATTTCTTAATCATGAGATTACAAGAGATTTTTCCTAGTATATGTATATTTTTTACTGAAGTATAGTTGATTAAGAGTATTGTGTTAGTTTTAGGTGTAGAACAGTGATTCAGTTATATATATTTTTCAGACTATTTTCCATTATAGGTTATTAGAAGATACTGAATACTGTCCCCTGTGTTACACAGTCCTGTTACTTTCTACAGTGAATATGGGGGTGTGCACATAAGCTTTTCAGTTGTTCCAAGTGAAACAATGTATTCATTCATAGAATTTTTTTTTTTACTGTTTTGAAAAATTCATTTGGAAGTATTGGACTGGCGTTGGAAGTGTCAGCGGATTGCTGGCCAGTGTTGCCAGCAGGATCTCTGTCCCCCATGCTCAGTGCACAGCTGAAACATCAGCGTGGTTTCTCCCCATCGTGGCTGGTGTGTGTAGTCACCCAGGACTACCGCACTTATATCCACCCTTCTTCATGGGTAGAAAAAGAAAGCAAGCATGCTTATACTGCTTTCAAAAGGAAACTAAGAGAGAGGGAAGACACAGCAAAGGCATTCAAGCAAGATTGGTTTTGTGTCGGGATATACCCTACAATGGAAGTACATATATATTTTTTTTCTCATAACTATGTATTATTTAGGTGAAAAGCCCAGAGGGGAAATTTCAGAAGACCAGTACCGGAGCTGTCAGAATGCAGCCAAAATCAGATGAGTTGAAGTTTGTCACCAAGAACGATGGATACGTACACATTCACCCTTCATCGGTGAACTATCAGGTCAGGATGGCTGGGTAAACTTACAGTCAGGTTCCACACCCACAGATTCAACCAACACGGATGGTGTAGTTCTGTAGTATTAGCTACTGAAAAGACCCAAATCTGAGTGGACCCACATGCTTCAAAGCCTTTTTGTTCAAGGGTCAGCTGTTTTTACATGTGGCAGGTCCTGGGGGAGAAACAGCCCCTTAATTCACCCAAACCTTGTTCTGTCACTTGCTGTCCTTAGGTGCTGACTTGGGGAAGGTTGAATAAGCACAGATGTGCTGGAAATTGAACTATTAAGCCTGCTTTCAGATACAAAATTGTTTCTTGGCAGAAGTGACTTAAAATGTCGTGATGTAATCCTTTGCCTCTATCTGTGCCTTAAGAGGCCTTGACCTATTCTCTGATCCAGGCTTCTCAGCTCTCACTCTTCCTTCAGCCTCTTGCTGGGTGCCTTCTGCTCGCATCACTCCACTAAATTCATCAGAAGTCGTGAATAACTTGCAAGTTGTCAAATCTTGGGAACAAATTTCCAGCTTCTCATCATTCTTGACTCATGTAGTATATGACACTGCTGACCTCCCTACCTCTTGAGACTATCTTTAATGTTTTTTGCTTCTGAAATATCACTTCTGTCTCCCTGATCATCCCCTTCTAGCTCCTTTACTAGATTCTCCTCCCTTGCTCTGAAATCATGGTTCTGTCCCTGTCCTTATGTTCTTACTGCAGGGCACCTAATCTTCCTGAACCACCAGAGCACACCAACTGCCACCTACATGTTGACACAGACTCCAGATCTCTCTCGTGCTTGGTTTCTTCTCTGAGTTCTTGCTAGAAATCACCATCTGGGTGCCTTCTTGTCGCCTCAAACTCAAAAGCTGAAAAACCAATCTCATTATCTCTGAATTCACTGCTCTGTGTTCCCTGTCTTGGTGAAATGGAACCAAATCAGAACCCTGGAGTCACAGAAACCCTGCTTCTTTTCTCCTGATGCTAATCTGATTGGTCACCAGGTCCCAGTAATTCCACCTTTTTGACATATCTCAGATTTGCCCACTTCTCTTGTCCCTGCTGCCATGTCCTCAGTTCAGACCCAGACATCTGTCTCGTGCCTGAAGTACTAATCTTACGTCCCGTGCTCACTCTCTAGTCCTTTATACTACTGCTTCCAGAGTCACCTTTTCAAAGCACATCTCTGATCGTGTCATGAGTGTTAGTCGCTCAGTCATGTCCACCTCTTTGTGGCCTCTTGGACCGCAGGCTCTTAGCCCACCAGGCTCCTCTGTCCATGGAATTCTCCAGGCAAGAATACTGGAGAGGGCTACCATTCCCTTCCCCAGGGGTCTTTTGAACCCCAGGTCTGCTGCATTGCAGGCAGATTCTTTACCGTCTGAGTCACCAGGAAAGCCCACCTTTACAAAACACACCTTTGTTCATGTCATCAGATCAGATCAGATCAGTCGCTCAGTCATGTCTGACTCTTTGCGACCCCATGAACCGCAGCACGCCAGGCCTCCCTGTCCATCACCAGCTCCCGGAGTTCACCCAGACTCACGTCCATCGAGTCAGTGATGCCATCCAGCCATCTCATCCTCTGTTGTCCCCTTCTCCTCCTGCCCCCAGTCCCTCCCAGCATCAGAGTCTTTTCCAATGAGTCAACTCTTCACATGAGATGGCCAAAGTACTGGAGTTTCAGCTTTAGCATCATTCCTTCCAAAGAAATCCCAGGGCTGATGTCCTTCAGAATAGACTGGTTGGATCTCCTTGGAGTCCAAGGGACTCTCAAGAGTCTTCTCCAACACCACAGTTCAAAAGCATCAATTCTTCGGCGCTCAGCCTTCTTCACAGTCCAACTCTCACATCCATACATGACCACTGGAAAAACCATAGTCTTGACTAGACGAACCTTTGTTGGCAAAGTAATGTCTCTGCTTTTGAATGTGCTATCTAGGTTGGTCATAACTTTCCTTCCAAGGAGTAAGCGTCTTTAATTTCATGGCTGCAGTCACCATCTGAAGTGATTTTGGAGCCCAGAAAAATAAAGTCTGACACTGTTGCCCCATCTATTTCCCATGAAGTGATGGGACCGGATGCCATGATCTTCGTTTTCTGAATGTTGAGCTTTAAGCCAACTTTTTCACTCTCCACTTTCACTTTCATCAAGAGGCTTTTGAGTTCCTCTTCACTTTCTGGCATAAGGGTGGTGTCATCTGCATATCTGAGGTTATTGATATTTCTCCCAGCAATCTTGATTCCAGCTTGTGTTTCTCCCAGTCCAGCGTTTCTCATGATGTACTCTGCATGTAAGTTAAATAAGCAGGGTGACAATATACAGCCGTTGTTTAAAACTCTTCGTCTGTGGAGTCTCTTTGTACGTGGAGTCTGCTGTAAACTCTCCTATAACCTTTCACATCTATCCCCTTCTTAGACCATGTCCCCCCACCCCAGCTGTCATTCTTTATGCTCCAGGCCACACCAGACTACCGACAATATCTCCCAGTGCCATGACACAGGACGCACTGTTCTCTGTGCCTGGAGTGGCATTCTCATTCCCCGGCAGGCTCCTACTTATCCTTCAAGCCCAGTGCTCCTCTCCAAGTTGCTTCTTACTCCTGTTCCACCACTGTATAGTATGTGTTTTTCTACTGTTGCATTTATCACATTCTTTTATGGTTTATGGTATGTCTCATTCATAGACTTTTGAAATTCCTGAAGACAGGAATTGAATTTTATTCATTTCCACATTCTGCACGTCTAGCACAGTGCGTCGCCAGCATGAAGGCAGATGTTCAACAAAGCTTCATCTTGATAAAGAGATGGAGGAAAAGAGAATGAAGAGAGTTTGAAGTGTGAGGGCTGGTCAACCCCTGGAACTACTGAATGGAGTGTCAACAAAGCATGAAAAATATCTCCTTAAGCACAGAAGGGCCTGAGGACTAGGAGATCATCTGCCCTCTCCACTGCATGTGTACTTAGAAACCAGGGGCCCAAGTTATCTCCACTCCTCTCCTGAGTTTACCATGGCATTTCTGCAGTAAATCTAAGTCATCCATGCATCCAGTCAGTACCTGCCACCCGGTCTGTGCCAGGCACCATTGTAGGCCATGGAGGACAGCTGATGAGCTAGGGAGACACAGTCTCTGCCCTCAGGGAGCTTACATTCTAGAGGGGAAGATAGGCAAGAAATAAGTAAACAATCTCAGGTGAACAACAGATGCTAGAAAGTAAAACCATAAGAGATTGAGAGTGACAGGAGAGGGTTTTTAACTATAGTTGAAATTAACACAATGTTGTAAATCAGGTATATAGCTTCAGATGCATTTCTGTTACAGGTTACTACATATATTGACTATAGTTCCCTGTGCTATACAGTAAGTCCTTGTCTTTTATATACAGTGGTATCTATTAATCTCACATTCCTGATTTACCCCTCCCCCCTCAAGAGGGGCTGTTTTACATAGTGTGGTAAGGGAAGAGCCCTGAGGAGAAACAACTGGACAGGTCCTAAATGAAGTAAAGGGCGAGTCATGCAGGTATCTAAGAAGAAAACCTTCCAAGCCGGGGAAATAAGTGCAAAGACCATGAGATGAAAGCACATTTGGTGTGTTCCAGCAAACGCAAGAAGGAGAAGGCAGCCAGTGCAAATGAGGGGGAAGGTCAGGGGCGGCGGTGACAGAAGAGCTGGGACAAGCAGGCAAGGATCAGGACATGTGGGACCTTGTAATCCACAGTAAGGATCTGAGATTTTATCCTTGGAAAATCTCTGGAGGGTTTTGAGCCCTAACTGGTTTTTAAAAGATCACTGTGGCCACTGTATGGAAAAGAAACTGAGGATGCAAAGGGGCAAGTACACAGCAAGCCACTGCAGTGGTCTGTATGAGAGGATGGTTTGCACGAGGTGGTGGCTGTAGAAGTGGAGAGTTCATTGTGTATTTTGAAAATAGAACCATCAGGACTTAGTGATGATAGAGTGAGGGAGAGAAAGCAATCAAGGATGCTTCTAAATTTGGGGCTTGAGCAGCTAGGTGAATGGGAGTCTCACTTACTGAGATAGTGAACCCGACAAGCATAGGAAAACAGAGAGTTCCCTTGAACATAAGTCCAAGATACTTCTTAGCTGTCCAGGTGCAGACATCCAATAGGCAGCTGCAAGTACAAGGCTAGCGCTCAGGGGAAGGTACAGGCTGAAGGTCATCTGGGGAGTCACTGGACAGGTAACAGGTAAGTCCCTGGGACTGGTGGGATTCTGTGTATGTCACCAGTGACATCACTGTCATGTTCCAGGTCAGACACTTTGACAGTCCCTACCTGGTATACCATGAGAAGATCAAAACTAGTCGCGTGTTCATCCGAGACTGCAGCATGGTGTCTGTGTACCCACTGGTCTTATTTGGAGGAGGCCAAGTGAATGTGCAGCTCCAAAAGGGAGAGTTTGTTGTTTCCTTGGATGATGGTTGGATCCGCTTTGCAGCTGCTTCCCATCAGGTAAGGGATAGGGGCTCTGATAATATGAAATACAGGGCATTCCTTCAGGGAACAAGGACAGCAGAGCTGCCTTAGAGTGAATGATGCGTGTGCCGGGGACACTGAGCAAGACTGAGGCTGAAGTAAGGCCAGGGGTGGAGCTGTAGTAAGAGCTGAAGAAGTGCGCTGCGAGGGAAAGCCCAGGACAGTTGTGTGAAAGGACAGAAGCTGTGAGTGAGGTATTAGAGCTTTCTGTTATAGAAATATAGATTCAAAGAAAACATGGGTGAGCAGAAGTAAAAATTACCCTGATTCTACAGCCACCTTTAAAAAAAGATAATGGGTCTAAATGTTTTTATTCTCAGGTCTCAAATTATTCAGTATATGGAGTCTCTATAAAACATTTAAGGGAGCATATATTCAAGAAAAAATTTTAATATTTGCATCTGTTGGAAATCTTCTAATCTCCTATTGCAGGGGGCAGAAACACCAATTCAAACATTACAGTAAAATACACCAGTGAATTCCCTTTTAAAGTCTAAAGCAGCACTGCTAGGAAAAATATACGTGACACATACCTAAGAATTTTTCTAGTAGCCACATTTAAAAAAAGTAAATAGGTGAAATTAATTTTAATGTATTTTATATAGCACAATTTTAATATATTTTATATAGCATAAAACATTTAAAAGTTTTAATTATATCATGTAATCAGTGTAAAAAATTGAGATTTTTATATTCTTTTTCATACTAAGTCTTCAAAATCTGGTGTGTATTTTATAGTCACAGTATATCTCAGTTAAGACCAGGCACATTTCATGTGTCATGAGATTAGCCACATGGAACAGTACAGGTCAGGAGGGCCAGGCAGGGTTGGTTTGATTCAACTGCTTAACGACAAAAGCCCGGCTGGCCCCTGGTATAGGATGGCTGTAGCTCCTGCACGTCCATGCAGCACACATGGCCCACGAGTGGAGACAGAACGCTGCTTTCCTGAAAGCACACCTCTTCTTCTAAACCGGTTCCTGTCACTGCAGAATGTCATGGCCTCTAAGGCCTGGATCCCCTGAACCATTCACTCTGGTGCACGGCATGAGCCGATTAGATCAGAGTGTCTACTCCAAGGTTGCCACACAGTGGAGGAAGAGCCAGACAGGTGTTGGCCAGATGTCCACAGTGCCACTACATCAGCACGAGCAATGTGGTGCTGTCTCCCACCCCACCTCCTCACCAACCAAAGCATAAAAATTCCAAAGTTAGAGAGATTGTTTGGTTTAATGTCCGCCATTTTTAATTCTCAATTTTCCTGCTTCTCCTCTCAGAGCTAATTGTAAAAGTTGGCCAAGCTTTAAAATGCAGAACATTGCATAAAAGCTGTTTCTGGATTTAATCTTGGTCCCCAGTGTACACTTCAGAGCTGTATGTTCCTATAATTGCATCAAGAAACTTTAGAAGCACTTTTAGGGGGAAGAAAAAAAAAAGTGTTTCATTCTCCCCCCATGGAATTAATAGCAGAGACCTAGAACAATGGTCATCACAACTGGAGAATTTCCTTTAACCACCTTTTCTCCCCTGGTGGTCCAAGCACTGCTTACATCGCAGCTTTCATTTTAGGTGGCAGAATTAGTAAAGGAACTTCGTTGTGAACTTGACCAGCTCCTCCAGGATAAGATAAAAAACCCAAGCATAGATCTGTGCACCTGTCCTCGAGGGTCACGGATCATCAGCATGATTGTGAAACTTGTCACCACACAGTGAAGACTGTCGCGGAGAGTGCTCACTCCTCCCCTGCTTGCTCAGCTGGGAACCAATAGCGGCACTTCGACACCCAGCTGCGGCGTGGGGGCCGCTGGGGAAGGAGCCGGGGCAGGCTCTGCTGAGTCAGCTGCAGCCACACACGCCTTTAGGGACGTTTTCCAGACTGAGTGTTGCTAACCAAGCAGTGGGCACTCCTGCCTGGCACAGTTTGGAGTGTCAGTGTGAGACAGCTTAAAAACCAACCTGCCTGTTTTTTTTCCTCTCTGACTGCCCTGGAATGAATGAAATTCATCTGATAACACAAAAGTGAACGTTTAATACAGTGGTTTTAATCTCTGTTTTTCTCCTGCTTTTTATTAGAGTGAGATGAGGGGCATGAGGAGAAATACCAGTTGTTTTTTTCTGTCATAAAAGCTCAACTGAGAGAAATCAGAACAGAAGGGAAAAAATCATGTGAGCAAGAAAAATTAAAACTTCATTTTCAGCCATAGGTCATTATGTAAACTTCATTTGTGAGGGGTTTATTTTTACTCATTAAAATTCAGCTTAAAAAAAGTTGAGTTCTTATTTGTTATTAAAATGTGAGCTGGTTTTATCAGTAACACTCTTATTCTTAAAAGCAGAACAACCTGGGTGTTTTCATTCTCTTTTGGGTTTTCCATTTATGAGTCTGACTCTGTCTTTTGAACTCGCCCGGATCTAAGGGCCACATTTCACATTACCTGAAGGGGAATTTTAATGGTATTCTCAGAACATAGTTGGCATGGTTCAGGTTCATGGAGAAAGTTGCCATGCTAGTGTCAGATTTATAGCCATAAAAATACCTTCTATGAGAGTGCTTATTTTCAGTCACCACTTAGGTTAATATGGCACTCACATTTTTAAAAAAAAATATGAATACATTTACCTTGGCTAGATAGTTTTCAGTGTCCAAGAAGAATTCCAGAAAAATGAGTGGAAGACGTACTCTTGTATGTATAGCCCTCAGGTAGAGAGTTACTACCGGTTTCCCACTACAGACAGAATTCACACTAACTCAACAAAAGCACCTCAGTGAAGGATGTTCACCTTTCAAGCTATTATTTTAAGTTTCCAGGAAACCTCCTAGACTGTCCAAATGGTCACATATGTCCGTGGTCCCCGACCTTTTTGGCATTAGAGACTAGTTTGATGGAAGACAGTTTTTCCATGGACTCGAGTAGGGGAGAATGGTTTGGGGATGATTCAAGCGTATCAGCCCCACCTTAGATCATCAGGCATTAAATCCCGAAGGTTAGGGGCCCCTGGCATATATGATATCACTTACGTATAATCTAAAAAAAAATAGGTGATTCAAACAAACTTACTTACAAAACAGATTCACAGGCATAGAAAACTTATGGTTATCAAAGGGTATGGCAGGGTGGGAGGTAGAGAGATGGGAAAGAAATTAAAAGTTTGGGATTAACATGTAAATACTACTATGTATAAAATAGGTTAACAAGGAACTGCTGTATGGCACAGGGAACTATATTCAATATCTTGTAAGAAAAAGAATGAAAAAGTATATTCAATATATGTATAACTGAATCACTTTGCTGTACCTTTGAAATATTTTAAATTAAGTATATCAATTAAAAAAAAAAAAAAAAACATAAATCCTATCAATCTCTAGATGTGCCAGACTGAAAAAGTTTGGAAAGCCTTGACTGAAGGCATTATAAGAAAATCCTCACCCCAAACTAAATTTCTTAAGCTCATCATTGTAATTTTGAAATAAATGAAATTGGATTCTTTATTTGTGATTCAAGTCAGAAAGCAGTAGTATTTCAAGGTGAAACTGGATTTCCAAGCACCAGTAAGATGGTCAGCTTTTAACGTTAATTTTATGGAGAAGTCTGTAAATGATTTCCCAAATACTCATTTTACAGGAATCTAGTTAGGGAACAATATTAAATGAAGTTCTCGCTACAGAATTAGCCCACACTGCTGTTTTGTCCAATATGTAACTGGGAAGTTCTCAGGAAATGAAAATAGCTCAACACTTAGGGAGGTGGTCAGGTTGATAAAACATTAGCTTTGTCTTCTTCCTTCTGGAGTTCCATATCTAAATGTTACAACTCAAACTCCCTGAGAAGTAATGAACTTTAGTCTTTATCCTCCCCATTCTGTTATCTGAGCAGTTTACTATATCAAAGCATGCAGACTGTGGATCTGTAGGCATGAAAATTTTTTCTATTTCTAGGCAGTGGTGTGAATGTGTCCCTGAGAGGTTGTCATAAAATAATGCCTATGAAAGTGAGATAGGCTGGGGTCTGGGGCTCTTTGCTGCAGTGCTTGTACCTGGGCAAACGTCTCCTGGAGCAACAAAGTAACAAAAAAATATATATGTAAGGGACTAAAAACTGCCTAAATGGGCAGTGGGGCAACTTATGAACAAGATGCAAAAAGAGCAAAAACCCACACAGCACTGCCAAGGGTGTGGGCAGACCACCTTCGCCATCCCTCTGGCCTAACCCCTGCATCCACCCCTGCCCTCGCCCTGTTTAAGGAACCAGTGCTCCCCTCCTCAGGGAGTGACCAAGGGAGCCCACTTGTTTCTGTTACCGCCTGCTGCAGTAGGAGCCCTGCAAAGCCTCGCCCAAGTCTGGCCTTTTGTCAACTTCTACTGATTAAGGAGGCCAAGAACCCTAGTCAGGAACAAAAGTACTTTGTAAAATTAAAATACAGCAAATGTAAGCAAATTGGGACTGAGGGGTGGTTTTCAGATGCAGCCCAGGCTGGCTCTCAGGGGACAGCACTCTGTTGTGGTCTCAGTTGCTGGACTGAGAGCTGGTGAGCTTGGGCTTCACACTCTGAGGGTGTCTTGTGGGTGTCACTCACTTGCTACATAAATAATGGATTCCTGGGGGTTCCCAGGGACAGGAGAGTATGGTCACACAGCCATATTATGCCTGAACAAGCCTAGGCAGAGGCTGCCTCTTTCCTCCTAAATCATGCTAGAAATAAGCATAATTCCTAGGGTTTATTTTCCCCCAAATGCAGGGAGAAATCTGCTTAATATGTACAAAGTGAGCTATATTGTTTTCAGAAATTAGAGCTTGATTGTGAATCTGTGTCAGTCAATATTTGAGTTCCATGGTACAGAGTGCCTTAAACAACGAGTACAATTCTTTATCACTGCAGTAGGTTCAGATCCTTCTAGAGTGATAGGCTTCTTCCATGTCTAAAACTGCAGTGACAGTGAACAGTTAACCACCGTGGGTCATTAACATGGGGAAGCTTTTTCTTGCCATTTCTAAGTTACCACGCAAAAGGTATATCAAAGACTGGTCTTAAATATGACTTGCAGCCAATCACTGATCCTTAAGGTGCTTTAAAATCTGTTTTCATAATTTGTTGCATCAAAGAGCAGAAAAAGAGTTCTTTTGGGGAACTGAAGCTCTGTGTGTGAATCATTAGGAAAGAGTACAATCAATGTTTCATAAATACACAGGACAGCAGCCCAAATTTGAACTTTTTCCCACAGTTTGGCCTCTTTGCCCCATCCATGCCCGACTTGAGCCACTCAGCTCTACTCCCAAATCAGTTCTAACCAGCTGCCTGGTAAACAAGCCAGAAAACAGCACCCCAGTGAGATAGCTGGGAAGAGGATGCCTTGGAATCAATGGACTGGGTTTTTTCAACTCTTATTTCAGTGTTTTAGGAAAGAAACAAATGGCAGCAAAAGCCAGCATAAGAGGGGTTTGTTTGGAAAAGCAAACACTCAGGGGTGGCTTTGGAAATTCAGCCCAATCCCATAACTACCAAACAATGAGAAGCGGTATTTAGGATGATGACCCTGACATGTTACAAATACAATATTGCTTAAAATGGTAAAGTATATAATAATTAACATTTCAACAGAAGCATTTCAAAACAGTGAAGTTTTAAAAAATTATTCCTTATGTATAGAAAATGAAGTTCCTGCTGCCTCCGTCCAACCTAGCTGTTACCAAAAATGATCTGAAGGAGTTAATTTTCCTTTTATGTTCAATGATTTTAATCAAGAAACTATCCTTGCCTGGTTTTTCTACAACAATTAAAAGACAAGCTAACTTAACCAAAAAGACTCATTTACTTCATGAGTAAATGAGTAAATTACTCATTGAATTCATTTACTTCTGCTTTTAATAAGTTTTGTCTCATTCCATTCTTGGGTTTCAAATGTGTAGTTTGAAAGGTTAACAGATACTTTTGTTGTAAGACTTTATTTGTCCAGAGAGATTGATTAATTATAACAAAAACAAAAGAAGTTTCCTCATGGAAGAAAATGTAGTTTTTATTTTAAAATCTCTGGTTCTCAACTTAGGGCAGTTTTGCTCCCCAGGGGACACCTGGCAATATTTGGAGATGTCACATATGAAGGGGGAAGAGTATCCCTGGCAACTAGTGGTTAGAAGCTAAGGATGCTGCTAAATATCTTACATGCACAGGACACCTGAACAACAAAAAAAAAAAATCACCCATTCAAATTGCCAGTGCCAAGGTAAAGAAAACCATTCTAAACAACATGAGATAGGTAACTGCTTATAAAGTCTATTAGTTATTAGTCAGATGTAAAGTATGCCCATACTACTACTACTAAGTCGCTTCAGTCGTGTCCGACTCTGTGCGACCCCATGGACTGCAACCTACCAGGCTTCTCCGTCCATGGGATTCTCCAGGCAAGAACACTGGAGTGGGTTGCCATTTCCTTCTCCAAAAGTATGCCCATAGTCGTCTTTAAAAATATAAGTATACTTGGACTAACCGAAAGCAAAATCTCTGCCAAATCAACTCTAAGAAACATGCACTGTGTGACTAGGAGCTTAAGAGTATATCATTTTATTAAAAACACACAGTACTTGAGAAATTGAGGTAAATGTATGTAAGAATGGCAAAGTCATGCACAGATAGGTAGGGATACTTTTCCTTTAAAAAGATGTTCTACCGTAAAAAAATTTTTAAGTCATTTATTTTGAAAATGTGAAAAGTCAAGACATGCTTTTTGAAAATGTTATAGTTAATATAATTATATGTGATACTAACACTGCTAACACTCTCCACTGCCAAATTTAGTTTTCGTACTTAGGTCCATATTAAGGTGTTTAAAACATGAACACATGTACCCTTACCTTTCTATTATTTGAACAGAGTCCAATCTAGTAGACTTTGGCCAATACAGTAAAACACAAATTGGGTTAATAAAAGGGGGGATGGGAGTATACAGCACTACAGGTCTATGATTGTAAAATGTTTAAGTCTAACATGAAGCCTAACCAGAACTATAATTTCTATGTTCAGTAATCCACCTCCCATAGTTTGAACCAGAAAAAAAAAAAAATCAGTTTTGTTTTAGGACTTGATTATTAGTAAGATGACCAGACTGAATGTCAAAAATGTGTTGTGTACTTTAAAAGACAGATGTACAGTCAGAGGCCATGCTACACCATGGGCACCAAGGGACTACCCATGTGAGGGAACTAACCCACTAATTACAGACCCAGCATAAAACCACTTGTAATTAGACATTTCTCTTAATGCCACTCTTCTGTCTCTGAAATTCACCTGTGCTCTTTCCCATTTAAACTTCAGCTGTCCCCATTATTTCTAGCCCATAAATCTTTATACTATCTTTTTCTACAGTAAGCATGGCTAAGACTGGATTAATCGAAGCATGCAATCTGATTAGTTAACAAGAAGGCCGATTGTCCATTTTATAACTAACGTGCTACATGGCTAATTTGAAACCCATACTGGGGTTACAGAAATTCCTCTCACATTTATACTCGTAATTTCAATATAACCATTTTATTTTAATCAGGTACTATAGAATGTAAAATGGCGCAGCCATGTTGGAAAATAGTGTGACAGTTTCCTAAAATGTTAGTTGTCACGTAACCTAGCAACTCCACTCCTAGGTATTTCACCCAAGAAATACGAAAATATATGCCCAAAGACTTGCCCCAAATGTTCACAGCAACATTATTCATAATTGCCCCAAACTGGAAACAATCCAAATATCCATTAAGCAAAATGTAAGTATATTCACAATGGAATATTATTCAGTAATAAAAAGAAGCCACTGATATATGCTACAACATGGAGATCAAATTCAGGATTTAGGGGAATATTTTAATAAGTTGTGGTTCATCAACACAATAGATATAGTCTTAAATATTATACAAGTGAGTAAAGTTATTTTTAAAAAATGTTTTATTTGGCTACTTCAGGTCTTAGTTTTGGAATGCAGGATCTAGTTCTCTAACCAGAGTAAATTTAAATGGAGCCAGTCGGACACAGACTATACATTGTATGATTCCATTTAAAGGAAATATACCCCCCAAAATCAAATCTATAGATACAGAAAGCAGTGATTGCCTGGGGTGGAGAGTGCGAATGGGAATCTACTGCAAATGAGACAGAGGGTCTTGTGGCGACAATGGAAAATTTTAAAAAAATTAGATTGTGATGATGGCTGCACAACTAAATTTACCAAAATAAACGAATCACTGAATTATGCCTTGAGGTGGATGAATTTTATGTTAATATCTCAATGAAGCTTTTAGAAATATGTATGAAGATGCCTTTGATTACACAGGAGAAGAAGTGATTTTACAGTGGAAAAATATGACAGCACCACCTTAACCAAGTGATCATGGTTAACGTCACAAACATGGGCCAGATCAGCACAGGATGCCTCCTGATGCACTGAGAAGAATACACTATCATCTCCAGGGTCTTCCTTTCCCAAAAATGCACACCGATATGGATCACTGGGAAACAGAGAAACCCAAATTGAGGGATATTGCACAAAATAACTGGCCAATATTGAAAAATGTCGATGTCATGAAAGTCAAAGAAAGATTGAGGAATTACTCCAGAGTAAAGGAAACTAAAGGGACATGATCCAAATACAAGTCGTTTTTTGATATAGTGAACATTGAGCAATAGGCAAAATCTAGATAATGTCTGTATTAAATTATACTACTGTATGAATATTAGTTTTGATAACTGTACCATGGTTAAAATGTTCTCACATTTCCATTGTATCCACAGTTTATTCTCAAACAGTTCAGGAAGAAACATGAACACACATGCACAGAAAATGCAAATGTGGCAAGATGTTAACATTTGCTGGATAAAGGATACAGGACAGTTCTTTGTCCTGTTCTCGCGTATTTTCTGTAACTCTAAAATTATATCCAAATAAGTTAAAGCGATGCATGTACAATTAACAGTTGCTTATTAACATATTAATATATAGCCATGTGAATAAAAATAAACACAAAGAAACAGTTATAATAAGATGAGAATATGGGGGGAAATAACTTTCTGAAAATAAAGATTAAAAAAAAAATTAAGATATGATTCAAAGAGTACCCATACTGGAAACACATGGAGAAATGTCAATAAACACAAAGCAACTGTAAAACACCATCTTCTGTTCAGTCATAAAAATTAAGTAAAATACTAATACTCTAAGGGTGTAATGAAATTTGTATACACATTATTGTTGTTGATGTCAAGTAACACAAACTAAAGAGTATTGTACTTTCATTTCTAAGCACTAGTTTTGGAGGGGTTTTTTTAGCATTTGGTTGCACCCGGTCTTGGTTATGGCACATGGGATCTAGTTCCCTAACCAGGGATTGAACCTGTGCCCCCTGCACTGGAAGCACAGACCAACAGAGAAGCACTGGACCACCAGGAGGTTCCTTCTAAGCACTAGCTTTTGATAACAGCAGTAAAGACATATGAAGACATTCTTTGCACCATAAACTATGATAGCAAAAAGAACGTCAAAGGAAAATGTTTAATAAGTTTTAGTCCATCAACACAGTACAGTGTTGTCCTTAAATCATGAAAACTACAAAAACAACTATATACATTGTATGCAAAAGTAAAAAAGCATGTCTGATAACGATATAATTTTTAATAAAGAAATCCTTTAATGACTGAAAAATGAAAACCAGTGGTGTAATAATGAAGGCAGGAAAAGCTGGAGGTGATAGATGTGTTTATGGCATAGACTGTGGTGATGGTTTCATGGGTGTATGCTTCTCTTCAACTCATCAGGCTGTATACACTATGTAGTTTTTTGTATGTTACTCCTTCGTCAAAGTAGTTTTTTTAAAACCAATTGTATTTGGCAGTGGATGCAATTGCTAAGCTGCTAAGTCGCATCAGTCGTGTCCGACTCTGTGTGACCCCATAGACGGCAGCCCACCAGGCTCCCCTATCCCTGGGATTCTCCAGGCAAGAACACTGGAGTGGGTTGCTATTTCCTTCTCCAGTGCATGAAAGTGAAAAGTGAAAAGTGAAGTCGCTCAGTCGAGTCCGACTCCTAGCGACCCCATGGACTGCAGCCTACCAGGCTCCTCTGTCCATGGGATTTTCCAGGCAAGAGTACTGGAGTGGGGTGCCATTGCTGCTAAGTCACTTCTGTCGTGTCTGACTCTGTGCGACTCCATAGACGGCAGCCCACCTAAGTATGTGTAATTATAGTCCTTCACTGCTCTGATTTCTCCCCAAATTTATAGTAATCCTTAGCTTTGACTCTAGCATTCTAGAAGCTACTCCAAGAGGCATCATAAAAATTCTAGTTCTCAAAACAATTGTGAATGTTTCAAATTTCATTAATTTTATTGAAAACAATTCATGGGAGGTGTATTTCAGCTATAACATTTAGGAGGAGAGATTTAGGAAATCAAGTGCACAGTGGATAGCAAGATACAGGGCAGAGGTTGGAAAGTCTGCTCCAAGACTGAAAGATACTCAAAGTCCTGAAAACCTTTTGTTCTGAAAAATATTCTTGACACCAGTTGTGTTCAAAGACTGCCCTGGAGCTGGCTTTGGGGAGGATCTCCCCCTGGGAATCTGGAACCAGGAGAGGGATGAAAAACAGGCAGGTTAAACCCTCAGGGGGAATTTGAACTGAGGAACTGGCTGGCCCAACTCCCTAAGCAGAGAGGTTTCCGTGGCAGGGCCAAATCACATATCCTCAGGTTTGGCTCACAAGGCAAATTTTCAAACAAATCAGAGGACTCAGCTGCCAAGAAAGTCTGTCCCCAGCTCATTAGTCTGACAGCAGGTAAGTCTGCCAACACCAGTGCACCTGTCCCTGGGCCGAGGTTCACTCCTGACCAACTGTGCATAATTTCCTATATGTCTTTTTTCAAGACCTCCCTCATTTTGTCAGAATCTTTTCCATTTAATTTGTTCTTATTCCCCTTCCCCTATCCAAAGACATCTGAGGGTTTGAAGGGGAAAGGCTATGTGATAAATTTCACTTTTAGGATTCTGGAACTCTACAGTTGTGAGGGAAGGCCCTTCTGTTCCCCCAGGCTTCTAAACTGCTTTTGCAAGGGTAATCTGATGGAACTCTACAGTTGTGAGGGAAGGCCTTTCTGTTCCCCCAGGCTTCTAAACTGCTTTTGCAAGGGTAATCTGATCTGGGACAGGTAGCTACCATTATCTGGGAGTTTGTTACAAATGCAAGCTCTTGGACCCCTACTAGGTCAGACTGGACTGCTGGGCCCTACTCCCAACTGTGTTAGCAAGCCCTCCAGCTGATTCTGATGCTTGCAAAAGTACAAAAAGCACTTGGATACATCCTGTTAATATTAGACAACCATGCAGGAAAGTAATTTAGCTATGTTATCAAAGTGCTTCCAAAGACCCCCTAAAACCCAAGTATTTTAAAGTATTTCTTCCAAAAGGCACAAGATTCCTTTTGTATGGATGGGACATAAACCCTCCTTGACCCCTGGTGGACCATGCTAGTTCAAGGCTCTCCTAGGGCAAGCTTTTCTGTAAACAGCCATATTTTTCTGAAGATACAATCCATATCATTTCTGTCAATACTCAACTCTGCCACTGTGGTTCAACAACAGCCACAGACAATACACAAAGCAGTGGGTATGGCTGTGTTCCAATAAAACTTTAATAAACAGAGGCAGCAGGCTGGATTCTGCTAAGGGCCTGAAGTGTGCTAACCCATCCTCGGGTTCTAACCTGATGCGGGAACCCTGAGGTCACTGTAGACATTCCCCTGAAAAGTCCCAGTTGGGCTGTATCTACAGGCGTGCAAGCCTTGCAGTTGCCGAGTCAGTCCAAAGAGGGAGTCTGGAAACAGCGACACAGCTATCACTGGTTTAATAGATGGGGGAGTTTACACACCTGAAGAAAAGTCCTGGAGGAACAACCCATCACATGTGGCAGACAGACAAGGTGGCGAGCAGGACACAGTGATAGCGGCGGTCTTGGCTCGGGGCGGAGGGGCAAGACCACCTTTTAAAAGGTGGTTGGAGACTACCTTTTACAGGGGGAATTGACCTCACGTTGGCTCAGTTACCAGGGAAACCAGCAACTGAGACCCATCCCTTACAGCCCCTCAGGTTAACAACCATCATCAGGGCAGATGTTTCCCATTAATAAACTAACAGATGGAGCCATTCTGGCCCAAGGATTAGAACACTCACTGGCTGGGGCAAGGGCGAGCACATTTGTTCCAACACAGTGTAGGCGCAGCAGGGACTCATCAAGCAGATGTACAGACAGCAAAGAGCAGCCGTCTTGAGTGACCTGACCATACACTCCACAACCCTTACCCCCTTAAGTCTGCCTCTCTTATGTGATATTCCTGGGGTCAGGTATGTAGAGGTGCACCTCCACCCAATAAAACAAGTGCAATACAGACAACAGCAGCTGAAGAGTATCAAAAGTGTAAGACGTGGGTAAATTTGGAGCCAGGCACTTACTGGGTCCATTTTTCACGGAAGTCCCAGGGAGGACATCTTGCTGTAGACCCAGCAAAGAGGTCACTGATACCTCGCAATCTGTGAGCAGCTCCCTCTGCTCAGACAGGTGAAACGCCAAGATGTTTAACAGGCACGATATAGGGGAGATCATGACCATTAGCCAAATCTACCCTCATCCTGCTCAGCTACCCTCAGTCCCCACAGACTGTGCCAAATACAGGCAAGGTGGCAGAAGATTGTAAGGTTAATATAATAAATGGTGCCTTCCTCCAGTAAATGCCTGCCTTCCTCTCAGGTGGGGCAGGTGTAAGACAGGTGAAATCTGTCCCTTTCTAATCCTATTCCCCACAGGGGACTTACCCAAACCACAGGGGACTTACCTGCCAATTCCAGAGCCATTTCTTTTATAATACGTTCCCGAAGGCAGAAATTGTGGCAAGGGCAAAAGTGAGTTATTGTCCTGACCAGTAGTAGACAATGCTTCCTTTGGGGGTAAACAGTTGAACTCAGATGGTGTTGACTAGTTGCCTGTGGGTTAACACGGCATAAGCACTGGGACAACTGTTCTGGGATGTTCAGTTATAGTTCCTAGGCTGGAGTTAGCCTCCTGGGCCCACAAGTACAGAAATTTCCTATCTTGGTTGTTGAAGCAATCCACTCATCCTTTCAACTAACCTGGCAGCAGGGGGGTCATAGGGTGGGTAGAAATGCCAGTGTGTCATCTTCACTGGCCCATATCTGAACTTTATGGCCAATGAAGTGGATTTCTTGGCCACTATTATGTCCACGGCGGTGCTGTATGTCATGCACGGCTCTTCTAGATCCTAAATAGTGGTTTTTGCATTACTCGACAACTTGAGTAGGCATTTTATAATGTCTCTCATCTGTTATACTACTTTGTAGACTACATATAGCTGCTCTTCCAGCACACTGCATCACTGCTCTGTCCCTTTCCATAGCTGGGAACAGAAGCTCAAGGGGACTCCGATTATTTTGCCATTGCACAGACCTGTACCAAACTCTTCCAGGTAACTGGCCATGTCCAATTCCAATTCATGTCCTAAGTTAATATCCCTGCTGCTGCTACTGCTGCTAAGTCGCTTCAGTAGTGTCCGACTCTGTGCGACCCCACAGACAGCAGTCCACCAGGCTCCGCCATCCCTGGGATTCTCCAGGCAAGAACACTGGAGTGGGTTGCCATTTCCTTCTCCAATGCATGAAAGTGAAAAGTGAAAGTGAAGTAGCTCAGTCGTGTCCGACTTTGAGACATGGACTGCAGTCTACCAGACTCCTCCTCCATCCATGAGATTTTTCAGGCAAGAGTCCTGGAGTGGGTTGCCATTGCCTTCTCCGTAAGTTAATATCCCTAAAGCCTGTAATTGCTTAGAGGTGGTGGGTCAGGGGTATGCTGTCCTTTGTAGGTAGTTCAGATCCCTTGTGTTGTGTCTATGTTCACCAGCCATCCCCCTGCAGTCAGTCAGATGAGCCACAGGCATGGGGCTGCTCTATAAACTGCTAAGAGACTGAATTTAACAGGATATCATCAATGCAATAAAAGACAGAAACCATCTTTCATGGCTAGTCAACTGCCACAGGGCTCCACACACTAGTGGATGGCCACCCTGAGATTCCTCCCAACCCCCCACAACTTTTCATTCCCCGTCCTTACATCTCAGTGGTCACAGGAGTACCCTTAGCCTCCTGGCTACTTTGTGAATTGTTGGGCTACAAGCCTTGTGGATGCCCAGCCTTGGGACCAGAAAGAGCCCAGAGACAGCAACAAAGACATTAAAAGCTTATTGGACACAGGGATCTTACATGTCCGAAGCAAGGTCCTAGAGCAACACCTCCACCATGTGTGGTGGATAGCAGGCATAACCTGGCGGCAGCCCTCACTCACCCGGCAGGGAGGAGGCTCCTATTTATTCAAGATTTAATGTCAGGTTGCCTCATCAGTTACCAGGGAAACCAGCAGCTAGACCGGTCCCTTACAGCCCCTCAGCAGCCAGAATACTTGTCACACTTACCTTTTCCCTCAGATATATTAGCCAGTGTTCACTTTTAAGGCTTTGAGAGTTATAAGGCTTATGTGTTAAGATTTTACCAAAACTTTCAAGTTTCAACCAAAAAGGAATACATTCTGATTCAAAAGCTATTTCATCATTACACTAAAAAAAATTTTTTTAATAGACATTTTAAAAAAAGAGACATCTAGGGACTTCCCTAGTGGCCCAGTGGTTAAGATTCCACACTTCCAATGCAGGGGGTGAGAGTTCAATCCCCGGTCGGGGAACTAAGATCCCACACGTCATGCAACCACCAAAAAAAAAAAAAAACAAAACTCTATGCCTGTGGTGATAGATGCACAACACGGTAAATACATCAAAAGTCACTGAACTGTGCAAGGAAAGCTAGTGAATTGTATGGTATGTTAACTATAACTCAATAAAAATAAAAAAAAAAAAAGACACATCTAGTTAGAATAAGCAGTGTTAACAAGACTGTGATTTTACCTTAGCATTTTATATTGAATCTAACATGTTGCATCTTTTTCCAAATACATTTCTTGCCTAATAGAAATGGAGGTGTATTCCCATCAAAAGAAGAGATTCTTGTAATTCTGTTGTCCCCAAGTTAATTTTGTTTGAGATGTCATCCTTGCCCAGTTCACTTATTAGTACCAATAATCCCCATCTTTGATTTTACCTAAAACAACAAAGAACTTTCAAAAATATGAAATCTTATTTCAATCAGTACATCCATAGTTCTTAGCCTCTCATTGGGAAGCTTCAAGATGTCCTTGAATAAGATCCTGAACACGGGACAAAATAATCTCATTAGAACTGTTGCAATTTTCTGGACCATATGGTGGGTCTATAGTCAAGACCCCAGCCACACAGAGAGTCTTTCGTGAATCTCTCTGTTCGGTGATGGGGATGTGATTCTTCTCCAGCCATTTCTTCAGGCTGTTCTTCCTCTTTTCCAGATCCTCAGGGCTGTATGCTTTGCAGTCTCCAGACATGAACAAATGCATCAGCTTCTCTCGCACGCTATGGTCCCCTTCATTCACAATTTCAACAGTCTGTACAGCATGTCCCATAATTCCAGTCACAGACATGCTGCCATCTTCAAGGAAGTTCACGAGGACAATACTTCGGAGGAAAAATAAGTTCAGACCACAGTTGCAAAAGAAAAACCTAAAGGCCCATAAAACTAAGGAAGCAATGAAATGAGCGCATCAACCCCAACAGGTCACTAGAACAATAGGGAATGTTCTCTCCACTTTAAATTAATACTCTCACCACCAAATATTTTCACTTGTTTAATATGAATTCTCTGAAGGTCCTAAACATCTAAACCTTTTGTCCAGCTAATCATTGTGGGATGTAGTTAAAGCATTACTTTAAAAGTTATGAATGTTTTAATATGTATTAGGAAAGAAGAGAGTACAGATTTAACTTTTAGAGTTAGGAAACAAATGAATAACTCCCCTTCAGAGCAGACCAAAGAAATAACACAGCACAAAATTAATGAAACAGAAAACAGAAGAGTCAAGTCAGTAAGAGGATCATCAAAGCCAAAAGCTGGTTCTTTGAAAAGGGTATATAAATTTCACAAAACTCAGGCAAGATTAATAAAAAGAGAAAGAAGGCACACATAAATAGTATTAGGAATAAGGCAGCAAAAAATAATAGTATAAAATATTAAAAACATTTAAACCAGTAATTTTGACACTTAGAAAACTTCCTAGAAAGTATGAATTTCTACTACTGACTCAAAAAGAAAGAGAGAGAATGTAAATAGTCCTATAAACCTTTAAAAAAAAACCCTAGAAATAACCAGTTTAAAACCATCCCATGGCGGGGGTGAGGGGCGGGGGGGTGTGGGGCTGGCAGGGGTTGAGAGGGGGAAAGGCCCAATTTTACCACAAAATTCTATAAAATTGTCAAGAATCAAACATTTCCAATCCAACCAATCCAATTCTCCTAAGGACTGTAAAAGGGAGATTATGCCATAACTCATTTAATGAGGTTAATATAACCCTGATACCAAAAGCAGAGGACAGGATTAAAAAATAAAATTATAAGCTAATCTCACTTATGAATATAAATGCAAAAATCCTAACTAAAATACAATATATATGATATGATATGATGCAATGTGACATGATAGAATTTCATTTCTGTGGTACTGTCCCCCAAAACCTATAATCCCAGTCTATGAGAAAACATCATACAAACCCAAATTGAGAGATATTCTGTTAAATACCTCACCAAAACTCTTCAAAAGTGTCAGGGTCATGAAAAACAATTAAAAAAGGACTGAGAAACTACCACATATCAGAGGAGACTAAGGAGACACGGTGATTAAATGTAATGTGGGACCTTGGACTGAATTCTAGAACAGAAAATCCTTGGCTTGGAATCCATAAAAAGGCCATCAGTGGAAAAACTGATAAAATCCAAATGATTGTAGTTTACTTAGTGAAAACTTTTAGTTCTGACAAATGTTTGATGGTTGTGAAAACTGCTAATATCAGGGGAAGTTAGATACACAGGTACTCTCTGTACTTTCCTTGCAATTTTTCTGTAAATCTAAAATCATCCCAAAATAAAGTGTGAGTGTATCACTACCTTTAAAGTAGCCTTGCAAAAAATAATTCTGATCCTAATCACACCTCTAGATATGAATACCAGTTTATAAGAAATACAAACGGTAAAAGAACATGTTAAACTACACCATGATAATGCAATGAGCTAAATTCACAGTGTGTTCAATTTGAAGACAAATGACTCCATTTCTTCAACAAAATATAACATGGAAAACCAAAGAGAAAGTACAGTCACAGATTAAGATTCTTAAAGAGACATATCAACAAGTTGATAGGCCAACATTAAAGAGATACTTTGGAAACAATCAGGAAAACCTGAACTCAAACTAGGAATTAGCTAATATTAAAGTTACTATTACTTTTGTTAGGTGGTTATAATGGTATGTGGTTAACATTTATTAAAGAGTCCTAATCTGCTAAGAGATATATTTAAGGATTTATGAACAAACTTTAGTCAGTAATAGGCTTTAAAATATTTGGAAGGCGGAATAAGATTAGTGTTTATTATATTACTCTCTTCACAATTGTGTATATGTGAAATTCTCCAACAAAATGTAATTAAAAGGAGTGTCTCATTTCTACAAACTTGGCTGGTCTGACGGAAATCTACAGTTTGACAGTATTTAGGTTGAAAGGAAATTAAGTACTTATATGAGAATAATCAGTCTTTCATTTATTTATCTGCTTTCTTAGTATGGATATGGCTTCCTTGGTGGCTCAGACGGTAAAGCGTCTGCCTGCAATGCGGGAGACCTGGGTTCCATTCCTGGGTCGGCAAGATCCCCTGGAGAAGGAAATGGCAACCCACTCCAGTACTCTTGCCTGGAGAAGTGCATGCACTGAGGAGCCTGGTAGGCTACGGAGAGTCAGACATGACTGAGTGACTTCACTTTTCTTCGGTATGGATATAACATATAGGCAGTGCAGGGGGGTGATTTCAGGGAAGCAGGACTCGTACTCACTTGGCAGAGACTGGGTCTGTGGTTAAAACCCATCCTTTATACTCCTTGTCACTGGCTGTTACGCTGACCGCTTTGTAAGTGTAATCTTGCCATTCTAAGGGGCCTTTCTTCATCCATTCATTCATGGCTGCCAGCTGGCTAGATCTAAAACAACCACCAGTTAGGATTAATATATATGTTCCCCCCAATGAAATGTCTCACCCCTAATTTCCATTCTAGAGGTAGAGAACACCAGCGATTTGCATCATCTTCCATACCAGAAAAAGTTAAATTTTACTATTCAGTCTGAAAGCCACGGGACCACGAGCTGCTGCGGGGACGCGTCTGGAGTAATTTATCTGGCACGCTTGTATCTCACCTTCCCAATCTCAATTCCAGACCGCCTTGACGTTGGCTTCGACCTCCGCAGATGCTCAAACCCACTCAGCTCTCCTTCCAACAAATGAGCTCACTCCACACCACTATTAACAAAAACTGAAAAAAGAAAACTCCTCTGATATCCACCCAGTCCCTCTAAGTTTTCGCTGGATACCGCCAGGGAGAGGGCCCCGGATCTGTGACAATTTCATCTAAAAACTTGTTCAGAGATGCGTAAACGAAGCGACAGCAGCCGAGACCCACAGCCGCATGATACTAAGGACTGTACTCAAACCAGGTAATAATTAACGTGTAATCCTGACAAATGAGAAAAATACCAGTTAAAACTCCTAGCAGCGCCCGATTCTCTTCAACCACGCTGGGAGGAAGGAATCGCTAGGGCTAAAACCGCTGGAGCCCAGCGTGCTTTGCTCCATGTCGTCACTTCCTTCCCCCAGAATTCTCTGTTTTGTAGTCCGTGGCCTTGTCACACCTCTGAGAGTCCGGAGACCTGGGATGATAAAAGTAGGGTGCAGGGTGTGGGCAGGGGATAAGATTTTTTTTCTGTAATAATAATAAGCTGCTTTGTTCGCGAGGGTCTCCCCATTCACTGCCATTACTGATGGACATTTTAAAATAAAAATTTTAAGAAGAAAGACTTGTACCACTTCCTCCTCTGGAGTAGAAATGGAATTCCAATTTTGCCATAAATCAATCTTTCATGTAAATCCTAAAACTCTATAAGTGTGAGGTGACATTGCCTTGGGGAAGAGATATAGAACCAATGTATTTCCTGTTTGCCCTGTGGTAAGGCAGTTAAGATGCCTACTCTTGAGATGTGTCTTTGCTACAGTCCTGATGCCAAAGCCTTTGACTGTGTGGATCACAATAAACTATGGAAAATTCTTCAAGAGATGGGAATACCAAACCACCTGACCTGCTTCTTGAGAAACCTGTATACAGGTCAGGAAGCAACAGTTAGAACTGGACATGAAACAACAGACTGGTTCTAAATAGGAAAATGAGTACGTCAAGGCTGTATATTGTCACCCTGCTTATTTAACTTATATGCAGAGTACATCATGAGAAACACTAGGCTGGAGGAAGCACAAGTTGGAATCAAGATTGCTGGGAGAAATATCAATAACCTCAGATATGCAGATGACACCACCCTTATGGCAGAAAGTGAGGAACTTGAGAGCCTATTGATGAAAGTGAAAGAGGAGAGTGGAAAAAGTTGGCTTAAAGCTCAACATTTAGAAAACTAAGATCGTGGCATCTGGTCCCATCACTTCATGGGGAAACAGTGGAAACAGTGGCTGACTTTATTTTTCTGGGCTCCAAAATAACTGCAGATAGTGGCTGCAGCCATGAAATTAAAATGCTTGCTCCTTGGAAGGAAAGGTATGACCAACCTAGAAAGAAAGAAGAAAGAAAGAAAGTGAAGTCGCTCAGTTGTGCCTGATTCTTTGTGACCCCATGGACAGTAGCCTGCACCAAGCTCCTCCATCCATGGGATTTTCTAGGCAAGAGTACTGGAGTGGGTTGCCATTTATGACCAACCTAGACAGCATATTAAAAAGCAGAGATATTACTTTGCCAACAAAGGTCCATCTAGTCCAGGCTATGGTTTTTCCAGTGGTCATGTATGGATGTGAGAGTTGGACTATAAAGAAAGCTAAGTGCTGAAGAATTGATGCTTTTGAACTGTGGTGTTGGAGAAGACTCTTAAGAGTCCCCTGGACTCTCAAGGGACTGTCAAGGAGATCCAACCAGTCCATCCTAAAGGAGATCAGTCCTGGGTGTTCATTGGAGGGACTGATGTTGAAGCTGAAACTTAGAGCTTCCCCAGTGGCTCAGATGGTAAAGCGTCTGCCTGCAATATGGGAGACCCAGGTTTGATCCCTGGGTTGGGAAGATCTCCTGGAGAAGGAAATTGCAACCCACTCCAGTATTCCTGCCTGGAGAATCCCAGGGACAGAGGAACCTGGAAGGCTACAGTCCATGGGGTCGCAAAGAGTCGGACATGACTGAGCAACCTCACTTCACTTCACCTGATGTGAAGAGCTGACTCATTGGAAAAGACCCTGATGCTGGGAAAGACTGAGGGCAGGAGAAGGGGACGACAGAGGATGAGATGGTTGGATGCCATCACCGACACAATGGACGTGGGTTTGGGTGGACTCCGGGAGTTGCTGATGGACCGGGAGGCCCTGACGTGCTGCAGTTCATGGGGTTGCAAAGAGTTGGACATGACTGACCGATTGAACTGAACTGAGGAGGGTACAGAAGCTGGAAAGAAAAGCCTAGGATAGGGCTGAATTAATGCCCACATAGAAAAGTACAAGGGACTTGCTTCCATCACAAATCTGTGGTCATGTACTTAGTTGACTTCTGGACTGGTCCAGAATTTTTCCAGACTATGATCCTGAAAAATGGTGCAAGGTGGTAAATTTGAGTTCCTGCAAATCTGCAAATGTAGATTTAAAAAAACTGAGTTAGAGGACTGTCAAACAATACAGGAAACACCAACAGTTAACCAGTTTTTCCCTCACAACTTGGGATTTGGGTTCCATATAATCCTTGAAGTGTATTGTTTCTAATATTATCATTTCAAATAGTCCTTACCCAAACCTTCACTCAGGCTTCCCTGGTGGCTCAGAGGGTAAGCATCTGCCTGCAATGCAGGAGACCTGGGTTCGATCCCTGGGTCAGGAAGATCCCCTGGAGAAGGAAGTGGAAACCCACTCCAGTACTCTTGCCTGGAAAATCCCATGGACAGAGAACCCTGGAAGACTACAGTCCATGGGACTGCAAAGAGTTGGACACACTGAGTGACTTCACTTCACTTCAAACCTTCACTCACTGAATGATTGGCTTATGATATTAAGGTGGCTTTTGTAGATAATATTTTGCCATCTAATCTACAAAATCTAATCTAACCTCTAAGTCCTCTATAAATCTACAAAGAACTAATACAAATAGTAATTATTGTTATTGTGCTGCTGCTGCTGCTAAGTCACTTCAGTCGTGTCCGACTCTGTGTGACCCCAGAGACGGCAGCCCACCAGGCTCCCCCATCCCTGGGATTCTCCAGGCAAGAACACTGGAGTGGGTTGCCATTTCCTTCTCCAATGCATGAAAGTGAAAAGGGAAAGAAAGTCGCTCAGTCGTGTCTGACTCTTAGCGACCCCATGGACTGCAGCTCGCCAGGCTCCTCCATCCATGGGATTTTCCAGGCAAGAGTACTGGAGTGGGGTGCCACTGCCTTCTCCGATTGTTATTGTAATGTGAAGGAAAATATTTGAATTCCTAAAAACTCAGCCCCAAAGAGATACTTGTGACAATGGGTCATGTGCATTTTAAGCCTAGTGTCTATATTGCAGAATGAAAGACTTTGGCCTCTATCTTCTATACATAAAATTCTACAGGTAGTTGCTAGCCTCAAGCTTACCCCTCAAGTTAGCCCCTTTAAAGCCATGAGTGAAAAATAAAATAAAGCCATGAGTGAGACAGGGCCACTTCCCTCCCTTCTCTCCCCTCTCCCTTTAGTCTTCTAACTAAAGGCTCATTACCAGATTTGCTGATACAAATCACTGACTTCTAGCAAACTGAACCAAGCCCATTACCTAAACAAGTTCTCAGACAGGCCCTCTCCTGTATCTTGTCCTCAGTGAGTCCAGAGGGTGTGGCTTTTCCTTTCCCTGGTCAACTCTTATCCTTGTTCCCCCTGGAGCTTCTCATCTCCAGTTGACATCCTTTCTCTCACATTCTCTGCTCCTTTGGCTGTGCCATGTGGCACATGGGATCTTACTTCCTTGGCCAGGGATTAAACCCATGCCCTCTGCACTGGAAACATGGCAGTCTTAACCACTGGACCACCAGGGAGGTCCCTAAATTTTGTCTTTTAATTTGAAAGCCTTCAGATAGGTTTTCTCTCTTCTTTACAACTAGTTTCCACCACTTTTACTATTTTACACACTTGACTGATTCATGTGTTTAACATTTCCTGCCTAATTCCTATAGGAAATTTGAGTTTTTGACTCTGGAATAGTCCCTACTGATAAATGAATAAATTAGCAGAGTAAATTATACCTTAATCTCTTGCGAGTTTGGTGAGAATCAGTCTCAATGTGTCTAGTCAACTGTTGGGCCAGTTAAAGGCCAGAAACAGGACTGTGAGTAGCAATGTCAAGGAAATGCCAGTTGCAGGATTTCTAGTTGGATCTCCATACAGACTTCTCCAGGTGATTTCAAGAGCTCATTGTCACCTTGCCCCCTTTTCAACTGTGCCCTCTGATACCATTTTATAGCTTGTTGTTACTCATATTTATATTTTGGCAGTTACTGTAGGTTGGTTCATTTAACAATCCTTTCCCACAACCTCCTAATGAGGCTTGAAAGCTAAAAATCTTCAGCTTCCCTTGACAGTAAAAGTGACCACAGGAATACTTCTGGCCAGTGAGACATACACAGAAGTACCTAAGAAAGCTGTCCCTTCCAAAACAAAACAGAAAATTCTCCTAAGGAGGCGAAAACCTTTTTGATCCTTTGATCATTTCTCCTCCAGCCCGCCTGGATGTGCGGTGGCCACTTTGCACTGAGGAAATATACATAAGAGCTACATGCCACACAGAAAGATAAAAGAAAGAAAAAGATCCACAGCAGACCTGAACTACCTATTTTATTTGGGACAAATAAACTCCTTTCTGTTTAAACAACTATTTCAAGTGTTTCCACCCCCAACAAAATCCTTTTCTAATTTATCTCCCTAATAAAATCCTCAAGAGAGAGAGCCTGTTTTGTCTTTATAGTCTCAGAACTTTGTTCAATGCCTGCATATAACAGGCATTCAGCATAGATTTGTTTAGCCAATTAATAAATTTGCTGTTCTTTGGGAAAATCTGGGACAAAACAGAAAACAATAATTTAAGCAAAGAGTTACTTACTTCATAAGGGACCAAGATAAACTAAGAACAGAAAAAGCAAATTGATAGGTCAAATTTTAAATTGGCAAAGCAGGTAACAAAGGGACCTTTGCTTTTTTCAAGAAAGTAATTTAAATCCACTGCACTGAAGACTACAGTGTATTACTATCGTTACTAATAGTAGCAGTAGTAATAATAAAAATGCTATTAACTCAATCTTAATGAACATATAAACCACTATCCTTATTTTACAGCTAAGGAAACTGAGGCACAAAAGCCCAAGGCCACCTAGCTAGGTAGTGACAGAGCTAGAATACAAACCCAGGCAGGCAGGTCGAAGCCTGCCCTCTTAACCACTGTATCATACTAATTAAATAATAGGGAATAACTCAAGTATAATTTGTCACCTAAAAGCCTATTTTCAGTTAGTGAGGAACATGCTTTTCAAAGTAAGTGTTCTAAAATACCAGCTTCCCATTGTGCTCCAGTTGGTTGTCTGGACACCCAAAGTACTAAGTTAATGTGTTTCACCCACGTGTTCTAGCAAACTAAACTCTCCCAGCAAATTCTGTCTCCAAGGGTAACTGTAAGAAGGATATACCCAGTCAGATATAATATTTTGGAAGTTAGGATTTTATCCTTAAAGCAGGTAAAACCAGAAGAAGCCCCATTCCTACAGGTGCTGTTTACTCTCAGTGTGGCTCATGAACAGTGGCAACAGCATAGATGCAAGTGGCTTAATGGTGTGGAAAAGCTGGTCTTCAGAGGAATCATACCTTATGGAGGGCAACTAAAGGGAAGCTATGCAGTAACAACTCTCCAGCAAACAACCTAGTCTTTTCTTTTTTTCTATCCAGTGAATTTATCCTCTTGTCCTCCTTCAATTATTTTCAGAAGGTTTATGTGTGTGTGGAAAGGAGGCCTCTTTCTTCCCTCTTTTGTGGCAAATCATAAGCCCATATTTGAGCTTCCTAATGAAAAAGGATAAAATAAAGCACTGATTACACAGGGGAAGATGTAGTCTCTGGTATAAAAAACCAACAAAAAGAATTGTGTACAAGGGAAAACCATTCAAGAGTCTATGCTATTCAGTACATCATTGTTTTGAAATGTCAAGATCTTAAAGTCTTTTTTCTTTCTTTAATAATTAAATAACATTTACAGGGCACTGGGATTCCTAGTATAGCTACTTCCCCTATTTTATTTGTGAGCTGTCTACATTATTCAGTGAGATATTTAAAAAATACTTTTTTCTTTTCAAAAATGTTGCCTAATTGGTAAATTTATTACTTATAAGAGAGCCAGTATGTTTTAAAATGTACATCACGGAGTTAGAAGATGGTGGAGGAATAGGACAGGGAGACCACTTTCTCCCCTACAAATTCATCAAAAGATCATTTGAAAGCTGAGCAAATACCACAAAACAACTTCTGAATGCTGGCGGAGGACACCAGGCACCCAGAAAGGCAGCCCATTGTCTTCAAAAGGAGGTAGGACAAAATATAAAAGATAAAAAATCAGGTAAAACAGTTAGGGATGGATACCCATCCTGGGGAGGGAAACTTAAAAGAGGAGAAGTTTCCAAATACCAGGAAACTCTCTCACCGGCAGGTCTGTGGGGAGTTTTGGAATCTCAGAGGGCAACATAACCGGGAGGAAAAAAATAAATAAATAAAACCCACAGATTACACGCCTAACTGCAACTCCCAGCGGAGAAACAGCCCAGACTCACGTCCCACCACCAGCAAGCAGGGGCTGAACAGGGAGGCACGGGCGGCACTGCTAACGCCTGGGCCTGAATGCCTTGAGGGCAATCTGAGGGAGCTAATGTGAGATAGCAACCCAAACTGTGGGATAGCCAGAGAGAGAGAGAAAAAAAAAAAAAAGAGGAAAGAGAGAATTTTCCCATGAAAAGCTCTAACCTAAGACACTGCCGGCCCCGCTCACTGAACAAAGGACTGAGCAAATACCAGAGGAGAACTAGTTGGCAGCGGACCGGCCCATCCCCCGCCGGAGGCAGGGAGGCAGGCGGGTCACAGCCAGAGCCAGAAGACAAGGGGCAAACTTGGCCCCAGAGACAGGCATCCCCTACCAAACTTCGAGCAGGCTCCCAGATGCTAACCAAGTCTTCCTGGGATCCTGGATGGCTGACGTCCACCAGGAAGGTCGCAGCCAGAGATCAGCTCTCCAGAGGAGACATATAGCACACTTGAGACAGCGCTCCTGCTGCACACCCAGGAAACCAAGCAGCTGGGACCGGGGAGGTGATAAGACACACCACCCCACCTGGGGAGAGTGCACTCACCAAACACCTGGTTGCCTGAGCTGCTAGGACCTGGGAAGGACACAAAACGCATGCCCAACCAAGTCTGTGCCTTTGTGGAGTACCTGAGAACCTGAACCTGAGCAGCGTAGATCTGGGAAGTGCACACAACCCAGGGCCCTCTTTAGACAGTTCCTGCAGAGCACCCTGGAGCCTGAGCAGTGTAGACTGAGAAAGCACACATGCCGTGAGCGGGGGCAAAACCAGTGTGCCCCAGACACTGCAAGCATTCCCCACACATGCCAGTGATACTTGTTTGCCGTGTTCCTCCCTCTCCGCAGCACAATTGAACAAGTGTGCCTAAATAAATGACCACTTTGTTGCCCTCTTGGGTCAGAGCAAAAGTTAGACACTGAAGAGACTTGCAAACAGAGGAAGCCAAAACAAACAAAGAAGAGAGAACGGCTTTGGAAGGGACAGGTGCAACAGATTAAAACCCTACATTAAACCCAGGATTTTAATGTAGCCTTCCACTGGCTACATTGGAAGGGACCTATAGACCTTGACAAGAAGTATAAGGTGGAACAAGGAACTATCTGAAACCGAATTGACCACACACTGCCCTCAACAGCTCCAGAGAAATTCCTAGATATATTTTACTATTATAATTTTTTGATTCTTAAGTGCTTTATTACTCCTTTTTCATTTTTAAAACCTACTATTACTTTGAAAAAAAAAGACCCTATTTTTAAAGCAAATTTCATATTTTTTTATATAACTTTTGTGATTGTTTTGTTTTGTTAATATTGTATTTTTGAGAGTCTAACCTCTATTCTAGATTTTTAATCTTTACTTTTTGGTATTTGTTATCAATTCTATACCTTTAAGAATCCAATCTTCAGTACCAATTTTTACTTAGGAGTGTGATTACTGGGTTGATTGCTCTCTCCCTTTTTGACTCTCCTTTTTCTCCCCCAAATCACCTCTATCTCCTCCCTCCCCCTTCTCTTCTCTGCTTAACTCTGTGAATCTCTTTGGGTGTTCCAGGCTGTGGAGAAAACTTAGGGAACTGATCACAGGCTAATTGGTTTCTCTCCTTTTGACTCCTCCTCCTCTCCTCCTGGTCACCTCTATCGCCTTCCTTCCTCTTCTCTTCTCTATGGAACTCCATGAACCTCTCTGAGTGTTCCAGACTGTAGAGAGCAAATAGGGAATTGATTACTGGCTAGACTGCTTCCCCTTTTGATTCCCCCTCTTTTCCTCGTGGTCACCTCTATCTCCCATCTCCCTCTTCTCTTCTTCATGTAACTCTGTGAACCTCTCTGGGAGTCCCTCACTGAGAATCTTTTCACCATTAACCTAGATGTTTACCATCAGTGCTGTATGAATGGAGAAGTCTTAGGCTATTCTTATAAGAATAAGACTGAAAGCCAGAGGCAGGAGGCCTAAATCCAAAACTTGAGAACACCAGAAAACTCCTGACTCCAGGGACCAACAATCAACAAGAGCTCATCCAAAAGCCTTCATACCTACAATGAAACCAAGCTCCACCCAAGAGTCAACAAGTTTAAGAGCAAGACATACCAAGCTAATTCTCCAACAACGCAGGAACATAACCTGAGCACAAAAATACAGGTGGCCAAAAGTCACACCAAACCCACAGACATCTCAAAACTCACTACTGGACACTTCATTGCACGCCAGAGAGAAGAGATCCAGCTCCACCCACCAGAACACTGACACAAGCTTCCCTAACCATGAAACCTTGAAAGCCAGTCAGCCAACCCCACCCACAAGGAGGAATGTGCACAATAAAGAGGAACCACAAACTTCCAGCATACAGAAAAGCCACCCCAAACACAGCAACCTAAATAAGATGAAAAGGCAGAGAAGTATTCAGCAGGTAAAGGAACATGATAAAAGCACACTAAACCAAACAAAAGAGGAGAAGATAGGGAGTCTACCTGACAAAGAATTCAGAATAATGATAGTAAAAATGATCCAAAAATTTGAAAACAAAATGGAGTTATAGGTAAATAGTCTGGAGACAAGGATTGAGAAGATGCAATAAAAGTTTAACAAGGACCTAGAAAAAATAAAAAAGAGTCAGTCAATAATGAATAATGCAATAACTGAGATCAAAAGCACTCTGGAGGGAACCAACGGTAGAATAACTGAGGCAGAAGATAGGATAAGTGAGGTGGAAGATAGAATAGTAGAAATAAATGAAGCAGAGAGGAAAAAAGAAATGAGGACAACCTCAGAGACCTCTGGGACAATGGTAAACACCCCAACATTCGAAAGTCCCAGAAGAAGAAGACAAAAAGAAAGGCCATGAGAAATACTTGAGGGGATAATAGTTGAAAACGTCCCTAAAATGGGGAAGGAAATAGCCACAGAGATCCAAGAAACCCAGAGAGTCCCAAATAGGATAAACCCAAGGCAAAACACCCCAAGACATATATTAATCAAATTAACAAAGATCAAACACAAAGAACAAATATTAAAAGCAGCAAGGGAAAGACAACAAATAAACCACAAGGGGATCCCCAGAAGGGTAACAGCTTATCTTTCAATAGTAACTCTTCACACCAGAAGGGAATGGCAGGACATCCTTAAAGTGATGAAAGAGAAAAACCTACAATCCAGATTACTGTACCCAGCAAGGATCTCATTCAAATATGATGGAAAAATCAAAAGCTTTACAGACAAGCAAAAGCTGAGAGAATTCAGGACCACCAAATCAGCTCTTCAACAAATGCTAAAGGATCTTCTCTAGACAGGAAACACAGAAAAGGTTTATAAACTCAAACCCAAAACAACAAAGTAAATGGCAATTGGATCATACTTATCAATAATTACCTTTAAATGTAAATGGGTTGAATGCCCCAACCAAAAGACAAAGACTGGGTGAATGGATACAAAAACAAGACCCCTATATATGCTGTCTACAAGAGACCCACCTCAAACCTAGGGACATATACAGACTGAAAGTGAAAGGCTGGAAAAAGATATTTCACTCAAATGAAAGCAGGCGTAGCAATACTGATGTCAGATAAAATAGACTTTGAAATAAAGGCTGTGAAAAGAAACAAAGAAGGACACTACATAATGATCAAAGCATCCACACAAAAAGAAGATAAAACAATTATAAATATATATGCACCCAACATAGGAACACCACAATATGTAAGGCAAATGCTAACAAATATGAAAGGGGAAATTAACAGTAACACAATAATAGTGGGAGACTTTAATACCCCACTCACATCTATGGATAGATCAACTAAACAGAAAATTAGCAAGGAAACACAAACTTTAAATGATACAATGGACCAGTTAGACCTAATTGATATCTATAGGACATTTCACCCTAAAACAATGAAGTTCACCTTTTCTCAAGTGCACACGGAACGTTCTCCAGGATAGATCACATCCTGGGCCATAAATCTAGCCTTGGTAAATTAAAAAAAAAAAATGAAATCATCTCAAGCATCTTTTCTGATCACAATGCGATAAGATTAGATGTCAACTACAGGAAAAAAAACTATTAAAAATACAAACATACGGAGGCTAAACAACACACTTCTGAATAACCAACAAATCACAGAAGAAATCAAAATACACATAGAAATGAACGAAAATGAAAACACAACAACCCAAAACCTATAGGATTCAGTAAAAGCAGTGCTAAGGGGAAGGTTCATAGCAATATAAACCTACCTCAAGAAATAGGAGAGAAATCAAATAAATAACCTAACTCTACACCTAAAGCAACTAGAAAAGGAAGAAATGAAGAACCCAAAATCACTGTAGATGGTGACTGCAGCCATGAAATTAAAAGACGCTTACTCTTTGGAAGGAAAGTTATGACCAACCTAGTTATGGATATTGAAAAGCAGAGACATTACTTTGCCAACAAAGGTCCATCTAGTCAAGGCTATGGTTTTTCCAGTGGTCATGTATGGACGTGAGAATTGGACTGTGAAGAAAGCTGAGCACCAAAGAATTGATGCTTTTGAACTGTGGTGTTGGAGAAGACACTTGAGAGGCCCTTGGACTGCAAGGAGATCCAACCACTCCATTCTGAAGGACATCAACCCTGGGATTTCTTTGGAAGGAATGATGCTAAAGCTGAAACTCCAGTACTTTGGCCACCTCATGCAAAGAGTTGACTCACTGGAAAAGACTCTGATGCTAGGAGGGATTGGGGGCAGGAGGAGAAGCGGACGACAGAGGATGAGATGGCTGGATGGCATCACTGACTCCATGGACGTGAGTTTGAGTGAAATCCGGGAGTTGGTGATGGACAGGGAGACCTGGCGTGCTGCGATTCATGGGATTGCAAAGAGTTGGACACGACTGAGCGACTGAACTGAACTGAACTGTAGGGTTAGTAGAAGGAAAGAAATCACAAAAATTAGGGCAGAAATAAATGCAAAAGAAACAAAGGAGACTGTAGCAAAAATCAACAAAGCTAAAAGCTGGTTCTTTGAGAAGATAAAATAGACAAACCATTAGCCAGACTCATCAAGAAACAAAGGGATAAGAATCAAATCAACAAAATTAGAAATGAAAATGGAGAAATCACAACAGACAACACAGAAATACAAAGGATCATAAGGACTACTATCAGCAACTATATACCAATAAAATGGACAACTTGGAAGAAATGGACAAATTCTTAGAACTTTCCAAAACTGAACCAGGAAGAAATAGAAAATCTTAACAGATATATCACAAGCACAGAAATTGAAACCATAATCAGAAATCTTCCAACAAACAAGAGCCCAGGACCAGACAGCTTCACAGCTGAATTCTACCAAAAATTTAGAGACGAGCTAACACCTATCCTGCTCAAACTCTTCCAGAAAATTGCAGAGGAAGGTAAACTTCCAAACTCACTTTATGAGGCCACCATCATCCTAATACCAAAACCAGACAAAGATGCCACAAAAAAAGAAAACTACAGGCCAATATCACTGATGAACATAGATGCAAAAATCCTCAAAAAAAAATCTAGCAAACAGGATCCAACAACATATTAAAAAGATCATACATCATGAACAAGTGGGCTTTATCCCAGGGATGCAAGGATTCTTCAATATTTGCAAATCAATCAATGTGACACACCACATTAACAAATTACAAGATTAAAATCACATGGTTATTTCAATAGATGCAGAGAAAGCCTTTAACAAAATTCAACATCCATTTATGATAAAAACCCTCCAGAAATCAGGCATAGAAGGAACATACCTCAACATAATAAAAGCCATATATGATAAACTCACAGCAAACATTATCCTCAATGGTGAAAAATTGAAAGCATTTCCCCTAAAGTCAGGAACAAGACAAGGATGCTCACTCTCACCACTGCTATTCAACACAGTTTTGGAAGTTTTGGCCACAGCAGTCAGAGCAGAAAAAGAAATAAAAGGAATCCAGATTGGAAAAGAAGAAGTAAAACTCTTACTGTTTGCAGATGACATGATCCTCTACATAGAAAACCCTAAAGACTCCACCAGAAAATTACTAGAGCTAATCAATGAATACAGTAAAGTTTCAGGATATAAAATTAACACACAGAAATCCCTTGCATTCCTATACACTAACAATGAGGAAACAGAGAAATTAAGGAAACAATTCCATTCACCATTGCAAAGAAAAGAATAAAATACTTAGGAATAAATCTACTTAAAGAAACAAAAGACCTATATATAGAAAACTATAAAACACTGATGAAAGAAATCAAAGATAACACAAATAGATGGAGAAATATACCATGTTCATGGATTGGAAGAATCAATATAGTGAAAATGAGTATACTACCCAAAGCAATCTATAGATTCAATGCAATCCGTATCAAGCTACCAACGTATTTTTCAGAGAATTAGAACAAATAATTTCACAATTTGTATGGAATTACAAAAAGCCTCGAATAGCCAAAGCAATCTTGAGAAAGAATGGAACTGGAGGAATCAACCTGCCTGACTTCAGGCTATGCTACAAAGCAACAGTCATCAAGACAGTATGGTACTGGCACAAAGACAGAAATACAGATCAATGGAACAAAATAGAAAGCCTAGAGATAAATCTACGCACCTATGGACACCTTATCCTTGACAAAGGAAGCAAGAATATACAATGGAGAAAAGACAATCTCTTTAACAAGTGGTGCCGGGAAAACCAGTCAACCATTCGTAAAACTAGTCAACCACTTTAATCCATTTTGAGTTTATTTTTGTGTATGAAACTAGAACACTTTCTAATACCGTACACAAAAATAAACTCAAAATGGATTAAAAATATAAATGTAAGACCGGAAACTATAAAACTCCTAGAGGAAAATATTGGCAAAACACTCTCTGACGTAAATCATAGCAGGATTCTCTATGACCCACCTCCCAGAGTAATGGAAATAAAAGCAAAAATAAACAAATGGGAGCTAATTAAACTTAAAAGCTTTTGCACAACGAAGGAAACTCTAAGCAAGGTGAAAAGACAGCCTTCAGAATGGGAGAAAATTACAGCAAACAAAACAACTGACAAAGAATTAATCTCAAAAAAATCTCAAAAATTAAGCAGCTCATAAATCTGAATTCCAGAAAAATAATCAACCCAATCAAAAAATGGGCCAAAGAACTAAATAGACATTTCTCCAAAGAAGACATACAGATGGCTAACAAACACATGAAAAGATGCTCAACATCACTCATTATCAGAGA
>NW_011494938.1:2714972-2730539 GCF_000754665.1 Bison bison bison
CACTGTTGGTGGGAATGCAAACTAATATAGCCACTATGGAGAACAGTGTGGAGATTCCTTAAAAAACTGGAAATAGAACTGCCATGTGACCCAGCAATCCCACTGTTGGGCATACACACTGAGGAAACCAGAATTGAAAGAGACACAAGTACCCCAGTGTTAATCGCAGCACTGTTTACAATAGCTAGAACATGAAAGCAACCTAGATGTCCTCTGGCAGACGAATGGATAAGAAAGCTGTGGTAAATATATATAATGGAATATTTCTCAGCTGTTAAAAAGAACACATTTGGATCAGTTCTAATGAGATTGATGAAACTGGAGCCTATTATACAGAGTGAAGTAAGTCAAAAAGAAAAACACCAGTACAGTATATTGATGCATATATGTGGAATTTAGAAAGATGATAATGATGACCCTATATGCGATACAGCAAAAGAGACAAAGATGTAAAGAACAGACTTTTGGACTCTAGGGGGAACGTGAGGGAGAGATGATTTGAGAGAATAGCATTGAAACATGTATATTACATATGTGAAACAGATTGCCAGTCTAGGTTCACTACATGAGACAGGACACTCAGGGCTGGTGCACTGGGATGACCCTGAGGGATGGGATGCGGAGGGAGGTGGGAGGGGGCTTCAGGATGGGGGACACATATACACCCATAGCTGATTCATGTCAGTGTATGGCAAAAACCACTACAATATTGTAAAGTAATTAGCCTCCAATTAAAATTTAAAAAAAAAATGTACATCATTTACCTTTCCTTTTTCAAGAATATGCATCACTCCATTTGCCAGTCTAAAACATTCCATTTTATAGGTATGGAGGAGGGAAGAGGAAAAAGTAATGGCCAATTCCTTTCTTCCTTGTTACTGGTCAGATTCTTAGCAGTTGCCTCTTCTTGGATTTCTTCCACAAAGAAATTATTTTTCTACTTGTTAATTACCAAGCTGATAGTAGACATTTCACTCATAAAAAAACCACCACACTTGTGTTTAAATAACTTTTTCTTTAGCTATTTGTTCAAGGGCTATGTGAGCTCTAAACTGTAATCGGGCTTCCATGGAATAGTCTTTGTAATTTTTTATGTTTTCTAGGGTTTTTGTTGCACTGGCATAATCTCCTTTTAGATAGTATAGAATTCCCAGTTCATAGTAAGAATAAGGCACCAAATAGTGGTCATATTTTAACAATTTCTCCTTTTGAATGACATGACTAAAGTAGTACTCAGCCATTGAATATTTCCCTAAGTATTTCAGACACAGACCTTTCAGTAAATTTAATAAACTTATGTCATCTATGACATACTCTTTATTTGGAGTTTCTTGTAAAAGTTCTTCTCCTTTGTCAATGATTGATAGCCAGGTTGAAATAAGCTCTAACTTTTTGCTTATGACTCGGAAACCACTCCAGGCATACATAAGTTCCAGAATGGGCTGTGCTGTAAACCAGCCTGCAGTTGTCCCATAGCGCTGACCCTTCTCAGCAACAAACTTTTCTATCGGCACAGAAGTTCCTAAAATTCTGATTCTCAGGCTATCCACGCTTAGGAAGAGAGAGCTCATGTCCTCACTTACTGATTTCGCAAAATCAGGAGGAAGCACGGCTAGTAGAGAAGCTTTCATGAAAGAATATACTGACTTGGACCACCTGCTGTTTTGAACCAGCACATGGGCATAGTGGTAAGCCTGCTTCCATTCCAGCAGAAAAATGTGGCACCACATGAGTTCCCAGTAACAGAGGTGATGAAGCTGATTCCATTCATTCTGAATAAAAATGCACTCTTCTAATGTTAACTGGGCATGTTTAAAATATCCTTTCAGCATACTAAAACGTGCATGAAAAAATTTAAGTATGACACAGTTTGGAAATTTCTGAAGGGAGATTAGGAAGAGATTCTCCACAGCAGAATTATGGTTCCTTTCAACACTAAAAGCTATGGAGAGATAATTGTAATAGAACAGTAGAATCAAAACACTAAAGATATTATTTATATGGGATTCAGATGCACTCTCATTAAGCAAAGTCAAGCCTACCTCTCTATCGCCAGAATATCCAACAACATTGAGTAGTTTAAGTGTCCTTGGTGGCACAAGTGATAATAACAAGTTGAATACTCCAAGTCCAAATTTTATGCCTCCAACCAGGTGTCTGTAGGTTTTGCTTTGGTAATCAGGTATCTGTGTTAATACTTGCTGACAGTCTTTATATATTTGGTAACTTAACCCAATGTTGATCCCGCTTTTAAGAAAACTAAGCATACTGTCATCTTGTATAAACATTACAGTGGATTTCAAGATCAAACACTCAGCATAGCAGACTTCTGCATGCAATTCCTCTTCTTTAATAGCCTTTATTCCCTGCCTGCTAACTAGACGAGAAAAATTTATCATCCTAGATTTTCTTCGGAAATTGTTACAGACTCTCAAAGCTTCCTTTGTGGCAGTCATCCCAATCTCTATATCCTGTGGATCAAAAGTCAAGAAGGCCTTGACAACCATAAGGATGCTATAGATTACAGCATGGTATATGCTGTTTTTTGACCATGGATAAATGAGATGTATGGCATCAGAGAATCTGTTATTTAGAAATAAATACAATCCCGTTGTGCATTCTTCCAAGGAAGATACTAAATCCATTGTTGCTGCTGCAGGGATAATTTCATAGGCATCTTCAAACTTGTCCTCCTCCTTATTTACTACCTTACTAAATGATGTAAACCCGTGCTCCATATCGTCTCTCTTATTCAGAGTAAGTGACATATTCGTTTCCCTACTTTAGAGATGTGAAGTATCTGAAGTAGAGAGGTGTGGCCTCAGTGAGGGTAGTTCCTGATCTCCTAATGGGGTCACTTCTTCCACGGCCTGAAGTCTTGCTGTTATAATGGAGGCAGACTTAGAGCTGTGAGGTTCGGTATCAAGATATTCTCATCTATGTCAGACAAAGGGGGGAAAAAAAGATAATTTTATTTACCTAGTTAAAATCATGTGGAACATACTAAAGAAAATATGCTCTTTTAGAACACTGTGAAGCAAATCCTTTGTAAACCAAAGAGGTCCTTTGGGAACCATCCCTCCAATCTATCATTTTCATAAGATCATTCTTTTGTTTATTTGTGTTGCAGAAATGTACAATGATTGCTGAACAAACATAATGAATTCTCTGTAGGAAGACCTTGGGGGCAAGAATCTGGCTGGAAAGAGAAATATATTTGAATATGTTTCTAGTTAAGACTAGAGGAAAGGGTAAGTTGTCCAGACCAAAGAATACAGATTATGAGAATTAAAAACCCAACACCTGTTATTCTTAGTACCACTGCTGTACTTGCATATATTTTCACAGAAAACTAGGTCTTGATAAAATACTATGGTTAGTTATAGAAGGTTTTGGAATGGAAAGTGCTGTGTAAACTAGAAAGATTTCCTTGCATTGTTGCAATTAGGAAAAAAAACTCAAATGCAACAGTTTTTATCACAACACTACTATAAAATCTTGGTAGGAAGGTGGGGTGGATGTGGGCACAATGGAAAACCAATTCCAAACAACAAGTTATTTAATATATTCATAATAATACAATAGGTCCAATTAATCTATTCTTAAAAATAGAAACTGCCAAAAAAAAAGAAACTGCAAGCAAAATGCTTCAATAGTAATTTTCACAATGTTTTACAACAATTAGAAATATAGGTTAAAATGTACTTCAATTTTGTGTTTTTATATGTTAAATGACAGGAGGGGAAAATGAAACAGAGGAGAATAATCAAAGGAAAAGAAAGAGAAAAGCAGAAGGGATACAGATTTTTATATAGTGGGAAGAGAAAATAGGGAAAATATGTTATATATTAAAAAAATAAATAAAGGGATATAACAGCCTCAAAGATACTATTCTACTTAAATTGCTTGTTTTTAAACCTTAAGGTTTAGTTATGCTTCAGTATTAGCAACTATTATCATTATTCATTGTAAAGCTAAGTTAATTACACATTTATCTAAAAGGCTCAGCTCTGAACACATCTTTCATGTCTGTCTTCATCACAGAGTACAGTGCCTGCCTCTTACTCATTAAACTAAATGAATATCATATGACTATGACAGTTTCTGATTTACTAAGATAAATTCAGAATGAAATAATCAATTGCTGTTAAAACTCTAAGAGTCTTCACAGACATAGAGAAGAGACTGTGGTTGCCAAGGAGAAGATGGGAAGTTGGGGGAATGGACTGGAAGTCTGGGGTCTGCACATGTATAGGCTTCCCAAGTGGTACTACTGGTAAAGAACCCAGCTGCCAATGCAGGAGACATAAGAGACTTGGGTTCAATCTCTGGGTCGGGAAGACCCCCTGGAGGAGAGCACAGCAATCCACTCCAGTATTCTTGCCTGGAGAATACCATGGACAGAAGAGACTGATGGGCTACAAGCCATATATACATACATATATATAAACACACACACACACATATATGCTGTGTGCATGCATGCTAAATTGCTTCAGTTGCGTCCGACTCTGTGTGACCCTATGGACAGAATTCCTTTGGTGCATAACAGAAATTAACACAACACTGTAAATACTTCGTTTAAAAACTTTTTTATAAAAAGAAAAAGCTAAACTTGCAGCAACAGAGAGTAGAATGGTGGTTATCAGAGGCTGGGAGATAGGGAAACTGGAGAAATGTATAAACTTGTAACTAGTAGATAAATAAATCCTGGAAATCTACTGCACAGCATAGTGATTATAGTCAACAATATTGTATTATAAACTTCTAAGTGTCTGAGAGACTAGATTTTAATTGTTCTCACCACAAAATAGAAATGATAATTATGTAACATGATAGATGTGTTAGCTAACTCTACAGTGGTAACCATACTGCAATATCCAAATATATCAGATCAACTTACTGTAAACCATAAACTTACACAATGTTTTATGTCAAGAATATATCAATTAAAAATGTATGGTTCTGAAAAAAATCTATAAGAGTCGAAAATTTTAACAGTGAATACAAATAACTAAAGTTCTTAATATAGTAAGAATTGCCATGAATCAATTAGATAGAAGAAACACTCCAACAGAAAAATCAGCAAAGGACAGAAACAAATTGCCAGTGAGCATAATGTTCAATTTCACTGTAAATCAACAAAATACAAATGAAAAAAAATCCATAAAAAAAACAAACTTTGCAGGTTAAAAATATGATAACATCCAATATTAATGAAAGTAGAGAATCAAATACCCTTGTAGGTTAATTAGGGAGGTGTATAAATGGCTATAACCCTTTTGGAGAGTTATTTGGCAATATGCTTTAAAACTTTTATATTTTTTAATACTCTGACTCTCATTTCATTTATGGAATTATTCTAAAGAAATAGTCAGGGATGTGCATCTATACAAGTTGTATACACTTCAGCATTATTTATAATATGAAAATGAAAATAATCTAAATTTCTTACAACAGAGGATACCCATACAATCAAAATCTATGCAAATAGATTCTATAAGATCTATAAGATTATAGAATATTTAATGACTTGGAAAATTGTTTATGGTGTAATACACTATATTAGTTCTCCAGAGAAACAAATCCAATACCAGATACCTGGCAATAGCATAAACATATAAAGGCCATTATGACAAATCTACAGCTAACATCATACTCCATGGTGACAAGCTGAAAGCATTTACTCAGGAACAAGACAAGGATGCCCAGTCTCACCACTTTTATTCAACATAGTTCTGGAAATCCTAGCCATAGCAATCAGAGAAGAAAAAGAAATAAAAGGAATTCAAATTGGAAAGGAAGAAGTAAAACTGTCACTGTTTACAGATGACATAATACTAGACATAGAAAATCTTAAAGATGCCACCAGAAAATTACCAAAGATCATCAATGAATTCAGTAAAGCTGAAGGATACAAAATTAATATATAGAAATCTGCTGCTTTTCTAAGTAATAATGAACTATCATAAAGAGAAATTTTAAAAAATTCCCATTTACCATTGTACTAAAAAGAACAAAATACCTAGGAATAAATCTACCTAAGAAGGGTATATTTATATCTCTATACTCAGAAACACTGATGAAAGAAATTGAAGACAACATAAACTGATGGAAAGATATACTGTGTTCTTGGATTGGAAGAATTAATACTGCTAAAATGACCACACTACCCAAGGCAATCTATAGATTCAAGTACTATCCCTATCAAAATACTTACGGCATTTTTCACAGAAATAGAACAAAAAAAATTTTTAGAACAAATAATTTTAAAATTTGAATGGAGACACAAAAGACCCCAAATAGCCAAAACAATCTTAAGAAGAACAAAGCTGGAAGAATCCACACCCCCAACTTCAGACTATACTACAAAGATACAGTCATCAAAACAGTATAGTACTGTACCTCCCTTGCAGTCCAGTGGTTAAGAATCTGCCTGCCAATACAGGGGACATGCATTTGATCCCTGGTCCAGGAAAACTCCACCAGCTGTGGGGCAACTAAGCCCTTGCACCACAACTACTAAGCCCACACTCTAAAGCCCATGCTCTGCAACAAGAGAAGCCACCGCAATGAAAAGCCCATGCACCACAAACTAGAGAGCAGCCTCTGCTTGCCACAACTACAAAAAGTCCATGTGCTGCAATGAGTGCAGCCAAAAATAAATAAATAAACAAACAATAAAATTTAAAAAGAAAACAGTATGGCACTGTCTCAAAAACAGATACATAGATCAATGGAGAACAGAATAGAGAACACAGAAATAAACCTGTGGGCTTACTGTCAATTAATCTATGACAAAGGAGGAAGAATATACAAAGAAGAAAAAGGCAGTCTCTTCAATAACTGGTGCTGGAAAAACTAGACAGCCACATGTAAAAGAATGAAATTAAAATATTCTCTTACATCATATATAAAAATAAATTGAAAATGGATTAAAGACCTAAATACCTAAATATAAGACCAGATACCATAAAACTCCTAGAAGAAAACATAGGCAGAACACTCTTTGACATAAATTGTAGCAGTATTTTTTTTGCACTATCTCCAAGAGCAAAGGAAATAAAATCAAAAATAAACAAACGGAACCTAATTAAATGTAAAAGCTTTTGCACAGCATAGGAAATCACTGACAATACTAAAAGACAACTTACTGAATGGCAGAAAATATTTGCAAGTGGTATGACTGATAAGGGGTTAATATCCCACATATATAAACAGTTCATACAACTCAACATCAAAAACACAACAACAAACAAACTCAAACAACCTAATTTTAAAAATGGACAGAAGATATGAATAGACATTTTTCCAGAGAGGAAATGCGGATGGCCAACACGCACACATGAAAAGATGCTCAACATCATTAGCCATCAGGGAAATGCAAATCAAAACCACATTTGATTTGTCAGAATGGCTATCATCAAAAAGTATATAAATGATAAATGTTGCCGAGGATGTAAAGAAAAGGGAACCCTGTTCAAGTTGGTTGAGTAGAAGGATGTGCACTCATCTTCTCCTCCAAGAGCACCAAAATCACAACTAGCTATTGAACTAGACAGGAGGGTGCTGGAACCCACCAAAAAAAGATACCCTATGTCCAAAGACAAAGAAGAAGCCTCAGTGAGATGATAGGAGGGACACAATCACCACAATATCAAATTTCAAACCCACCAGGTGAGTGACCCACAAACTAGAGAACAATAGTGCCAAAGAAATTCTCCAACTGTTGTGAAGGTTCTGAACGCCACATCAGCCTTCCCAGCCAAGGGATCCAAAAACGGGACTGGGAATTCCCAAGGAATCTGACCTTGAAGGCCAACAGAATTTGATTATAGGACTTGCACAGGACTGGGGGAAACAGAGACTCCAGGCTTGGAAGCCACAAACAAAATCTTGCCCACACCAAGACCCAGAGGAAAGGAGCAGTGACCTCACAGGAGACCGAACCAAAACTACCTGATAGTGTTGGAGGGTCTCCTGTGGAGCCATGAATTGGCAGGGGCTCATCACAGGGAGGGGGCACTGGTAGCAGCAGTCTGGGAAGGTTCCCCTTGGCGTAAGCCCTCTTGGAGGTGGCCACTAACCCTACCATAGAGCTCCTACACCCCAGGGCTGGGTAGCCTCAGGCCAAACAACTAACAGGGAGGGAGTGCAACCTAACCCATCAGCAGATAATTTGATTAAAGCTATGTTCAAGCTGGTTTTAGAAAAGGCAGAGGAACCAGAGATCAAATTGCCAACATCCACTAGATCATCAAAAAAGCAAGAGTTCCAGAAAAACATCTATTTCTGCTTTATTGACTATGCCAAAGCCTTTGACTGTGTGGATCACAATCAACTGTGGAAAATTCTGAAAGAGATGGGAATACCAGACCACCTGGCATCTTGAGAAACCTTTATGCAGGTCAGGAAGCAACAGTTAGAACTGGACATGGAACAACAGACTGGTTCCAAATAGGAAAAGGAGTACATCAAGGCTGTATATTGTCACCCTGCTTATTTAACTTATATGCAGAGTACATCATGAGAAACGCTGGGCTGGAGGAAGCACAAGCTGGAATCAAGATTGCCGGGAGAAATATCAATAACCTCAGATATGCAGATGACACCACCCTTATGGCAGAAAGCAAATAAGAACTAAAGAGCCTCTTGATAAAAGTGAAAGTGGAGAGTGAAAAAGTTGGCTTAAAGCTCAACATTCAGAAAACTAAGATCATGGCATCTGGTCCCATCACTTCATGGCAAATACATGGGGAAACAGTGGCTGACTTTATTTTTCTGGGCTCCAAAATCATTGCAGATGGTGACTGCACCCATTAAATTAAATGATGCTTACTCCTTGGAAGGAAAGTTATGACCACCTAGACAGCATATTCAAAAGCAGAGACATTACTTTGTCAACAAAGGTCCGTCTAGCCAAGGCTGTGGTTTTTCCAGTGGTCATGTATGGATGTGAGAGTTGGACTATAAAGAAAGCTGAGCGCCGAAGAATTGATGCTTTTGAACTGTGGTGTTGGAGAAGACTCTTGAGAGTCCCTTGGACTGCAAGGAGATCCAACCAATCTATCCTAAAGCAGATCAGTCCTGGGTGTTCATTGGAAGGATGGATGTTGAAACTGAAATGCTCAATACTTAGGCCACCTGATGCGAAGAGCTGACTCAATGGAAAAAACCCTGATGCTGGGAAAGATTGAGGACAGAAGGAAAAGGGGGCAACAGAGGATGTGATGGTTGGATGGCATCACTGACTCAATGGACATGGGTTTGGGTGGACTCTGGGAGTTGGTGATGGACAGGGAGGCCTGGCATGCTGCAGTTCATGGGGTCGCAAAGAGTTGGACATGACTGAGCAACTGAACTGAACTGAACTGAGGAAGGCCCTGTCCACCACAGCAAGACTCAGTTTTCCCATCAGACCCTACCATCAGGAAGCTTACTCAAGTCTCTTAGCCTCCTCCATCAGAGGGCAGATAAAAAAAGCAAGAAGAACCACAATGCCAAAGCAGCTAGAACAAAAACCACATTACAGGAAGGTAATTGAGATGAAAAAGCAGAAAGTTATGTCCCACATGAAGGGACAAGACAAAACCCCAGAAAAACAACTAAATGAAGTGGAGATAAGCAACCTTCCAGAAAAAGAATTCAGAATAATGATAGTGAAGATGATCCAGGATTTTGGGAAAACAACAGAGAAGATACAAGAAATGCTTATAAAAGACCTAGAATAACTAAAGACTAAATAAACAGAGATGAATATTATACTAGGAGGAATCAATAGCAGAATAACTGAGGCAGAAGAATGGATAAATGACCTGGAGAACAGAATGGTGGAAATCACTGCCACAGAACCAAACATAGGAAAAAGAATAACAAAAAAAAAAATGAAGACAGCCTAAGAGACTTCTGGGACAACATTAAGCACACCAACATTCTCATTATAGGAGTTCCAGAAGGAGAAGAGAGTGAAAAAGGACCTGAGAAAACATTTTTATAATAGCTGAAAACTTCCCTCACATGGCAAAGGAAATAGTCAACTAAGTCCAAGAAGCACAGAGAGTCCCAAGCAGGATAAACCCAAGGAGGAACACACTGAAACACATATTAATCAAACTGACAAAAATTAAAGATAAAGATAAAATATTAAAAGCAACAAGGGAAAAACGACAAATAACATACAAGAGAACTCCCATCAGGTTATCAGCTAATTTCTCAGCAAACTCTACACACCAGAAGGGAATGGCACAATATATTTAAAGTGATGAAAGGGAAGAACCTACAGCCGAGAATACTCTACCCAGCAAGACTTGGCTGGGTAGAGTCTGGCTCTACTCTTTTTGTCTGACTATTCTCCATTCAGATTTGATGGAGAAATCAAAAGCTTTCCAGACAAGCAAAAATTAAGAGAATTCAGCACCACCAAACCAGCTGTATGACAAATGCTAAAGCAGGAAGCACAAGAGAAGAAAAAGACCTACATAAAATAAACCCAATTAAAAGAGTAATAGGATCGTATATATCGATAATTACCTTAAATGTAAATGGATTAAATGCACCAACCAAAAGACATAGACTGGCTGGGTAGATGAAAACATGTGCATGAATGCACTTCCACTTACCATCACTCTGCTTGATGCCCCCCCCTCCAAATTGTATATAATTACTTTATATTGTTAGGTTAACCATGCCCCCATTATGGCTTGAAATTATAATCATTCTTTTTGATTGTGAAAGCTGGTAAACATCATTCTATATCACCAAAACTACCATTTAACAGAAAAACCAGTAATCAGTTTTTTAAATCCAGATGCATATCAGAATTATCTTTGAATTTTTTGAAAAATACAAATGCCCACATATTGTTTTTTTTTCCTCCAAAGCTCCAGATATATTTCTAAAGAGCAGCCATATTTAAAAGCAACTGGACTATATGATGATATTTTACTTTTATCTAGCTTCACTTTTTCTATTACATATTCAGTGCTCCCATTTCATTTAGTTTAAGTTTTCCAATTTCTCCATCTCTTCTTTTCTTTGATGTTATTTCTCAAGCCTTTATCAAGCATAGTAGAAAAATATTTGTATACATATATATATATATAAGTATGTATAACATATATATTTTAGAAAACTTATGAGTTTTTGCCTAAAAAATTTATGACATCTTGATTCCACTTGTTTGACTTAGTATGAATAGAATGATAAATTCTAATTTTAAAAATGGATATGCAACAAGCAACAAAAGTTTAGTGTATAGCACAGGAAACTATAGTCAATATCTTATAATAACCTATAATGGAAAATAATTTGAAAAATATTGTATGTGTATATGTACAACTGAATCATCTTGCTGTGCACCTGAAACACTGTAAGTTAACTATATTCAATAAAATATATATATTAAGAAAAAAAAAAGAAAAGGGAACCCGGGTGGGAATGTAAATTAGTGCAGCCACTATGGAAAACCGCCTGGAGGTTTCCCAAAAAAACTAAAAATAGAACTACCATATGATCCAGCAATTCCACTCCTGGGTATACACTAGAAAAAACCAAAAGTACTAATTCAAAAAGATATATGCACCCCAATTTTCAAAGCAGCATTATTTACAACTGCCAAGATATAGAAGCAATGTAACTGTCCATCAATAGATGAATGGATAAAGAAGATGTGATATATATGTATGTATATATAGGCTTCCTTGATGGCTCAGATGGTAAAGAATCTGCCTACAATGTAGGAGACCTGGGTTTGATCCCTGGGTAGGAAAGATTCCTTGGAGTAGGAAATGGCAACCCACTCCAGTATTCTTGCCTAGAAAATTCCATGGACAGAGAAACCTGGTGGGCTACACTCCATGGGGTCACAAAAAGTTGAACACAAATGAGCAAATGAGTATGCACACATATGTATATACATATATTTATACACATTGGAATACTGCTGCTGCTGCTGCTAAGTCGCTTCAGTCGTGTCCGACTCTGTGTGACCCCATAGACGGCGGCCCACCAGGCTCCCCCGTCCCTGGGATTCTCCAGGCAAGAACACTGGAGTGGGTTGCCATTTCCTTCTCCAATGCATGAAAGGGAAAAGTGAAAGTGAAGTCGCTCAGTCGTGTCCGACTCTTCGAGACCCCATGGTCTGCAGCCTACCAGGCTCTCCGTCCATGGGATTTTCCAGGCAAGAGTACTGGAGTGGGGTGCCACTGCCTTCTCCAATTGGAATACTACTAGCCATAAAAAGAATGAAATTTTGCATCTGCAGCAACATGGATGGACTTGGAGGGCATAATGCTAAGTGAAACGTCAGATATGGCAAGACAAATACTGTATGTTATCACTTAAATGTGGACTCTAAAAAATATAACAAACTAGTGAATATAACAAACAAGAAGCAGATTCAAAGATAGTGAGAACAAACTAGTGGTTACCAGTGAAGAGAGAAAAGGCAGGGGGGCATTATAGGAGTAGGAGATTAAGAGGTATAAACTATAGGGTATAAAATAAACTACAAGGATGTTCTGTACAACATGGGAAACATACAATACAGTTTTACAATAACTATAAATGAAGCTTAACCTTTAAAAATTGTGAATCACTACATTGTATACCTTCTCCCTATATAATATTGTATATCAATTATACTTCAATTTAAAAATGGTTTTAAAAAAAGAGCTATTCTAGAATATAGTAGTTTTTATTGTTGTTGTTGCTTTAAATACCAACAGTGTCCCACAGTAAAATGGTAGTAATCTGCAGGTTTCACAAGCAGATTTTTATAATGTAAAATAAATGTTTCACTACAACTCTCAAAGAGTTGAGAAAAAGCCAAAACAAGTTACTTCTAGGAAGGCAGTGCGGTGCAAAAGAAATCTCTATGGACTGAGAATCAGAGGTTCAGATTTGGAACCTAAATATCTATCTATGCAATGTTAGATAATGCAATGTGAAAGTCTCTCAGTCGTGTCCAACTCTTTGCGACCCTGTGGAATATACAGTCCATGGAATTCTCCAGGCCAGAATACTGGAATGGGTAAGCCTTTCCCTTCTCCAGGGAATCTTCCCAACCCAGGGATCAAACCCAGGTCTCCCACATTGCAGGAGGATTCTTTACCAGCTGAGCCACAGGGGAAATGCTTTGTAAATATTAAATGAGCAACAAACATGTGAAATAGTTTCTTAGTAGAATTAATTAATTCCAGAAATATTGAGAATGTAGTGCTGTACAGGCCAGGCACAATGCCAGACAATAGGAATGCATCAGAGAGTAAAACAAAGTCCCTGCCCTTGAGGATCTCACACTGTGATAAACTCACATAGAGTAAATCAAGAGGTTAGAGGCGAGAGGGAAGATAAAGTTGAGTAAATTCGGCAGAGATTGTGGGAGAAGGGCACATTATAACGTTGAAGCATTATTACAAAAGTATTATATTTGTTTATAAAAACACAAAACCTGCAAACAATACAGAAGACCTCACTGTACAGTTAAATGATGAAGGCCCTTTTCTATCTTCAACCAAATTTCACTTCCCAGAGGCAACCACAGTTAACAGTGTGGGAGGTTACATACTAACACAAGATTCTCCCTAGATTAGCTATCCTGTTTAATTCCTCCATTACGACTTCCACTTAAAATATTTATATTTATTTGTATTTAGATTACATTCAATTTTTTACTAGAAGCAATTCAGTCGTAACAGAAAAAAAATTTAAATAACCAAAAGCATGGAAACTACATTCATGATACCACGCACCCACAGACAGCATCATTAAAACCCATGTTTTCTTTTGCAAAATCTTAAACCTAGAATGACAAGTAGAGCCACATGTTCCAATTAACACAACTACTAAACAGTGATTCTCAGATCAAACTTGGAACTCCTTTGTCTCCAAGCCTGTTAATTTAAAAAGAAAAATTATAGGACATTGTAAAATGCAGAAAAATAAAACAAGAAAACTTAAATTACTTTATTAATATAATTTATTTTTACAAAACCAGAATTATTCTGTGCATGCATATCATTTTGAAATCTGCTTTCTTACTTAATTACATAATATTAACATTTTTCTGACATTGAAGAATTCTACAATGTGGTTCTTAATGGTCATAATTCAGTTCAGTTCAGTTCAGTTCAGTCGCTCAGTCGTGTCCGACTCTTTGCGACCCCATGAATCGCAGCACGCCAGGCCTCCCTGTCCATGATCATAATATATGTAACCAATTTATGTGCCATAGCATTTAATCACCCCTTCATGGATCACAGCCTTGTTGTGGTGAAAGGGTTTGCATAACTCAATGAAGTTATGAGCCATGCCATACAGGGCCACCCAAGATGGACATGTCATAGTAGAGAGTTCTGACAAAACGTGGTCCACTGGAGGAGGGAATGGCAAACCACTCCAGTATTCTTGCCACTAAAACCCCACGAACAGTATGATAAGGTAGAAAGATATGACACCAAAAGATGAGCCCCCAGATTGGAAGGTGTTCCATACGTTACTAGGGAAGAGCGGAGGGCAATTACTAATAGCTTCAGAAAGAATGAAGCAACTGGGCCAAAGTGGATATGCTGCTCAGTTGTGGATGTGTCTGGTAGTGAAAGTAAAGTACAATGCTGTCAAGAACAATACTGCACACGAACCTGGAATGTTAGGTCTATGAATCAAGGTATATTGGACATGGTCAAGCAGGAGATGGCAAGAGTGAAACATTGACATCTTAGGAATCAGTGACCTAAAATGGATGGGAATGGGAGAATTTAATACAGATGACCATTGTACCTATTACTGTGAGCAAGAATCCCTTAGAAGAAATGGAGTAGCCCTCGTAGTCAACAAGAGTCTGAAATGCAGTACCTAGGTGCAATCTCAAAAATGACAGAATGATGCTGTCTGACTTTTTTCTCTATTTTTTATTGGGTCAAGTCATGCTTTGTTCTTTACTAGAGATTCTGGATCCTTGAATTTGGAGAACTAGATATGTCTGAAAAAATTGGGGGACAGAGAGGACACACTTTTTCTATCAAGAAAACACATGAGATTTTTTTTTTTAAGTTCTTAGCATTCTTTCACTTTAAAAAATGATGGGAGGAATATTTCAACAGAAAAAAATAGACATAATAAATAAAGGATGGTTTTCCCCAAGAAAGAGTGGTTGGCAATAATTTATATTTTTCTGAGACTGGAGACATTCTCATTCAAGCTCAGACAGATGGACCGTCTTTGTAGTAGGATTTGGGAACCACTGCACTCATCACGCTGCAATTCTAGGTTTAGTCTCATTTGAAAAATGAGGTGGTTAGACTAGTGATCTGGTAGAGAAGTCCTCTTACCTCTGAATTTCAAGGCATTTCTTTCATATACAATCTTACTTTAATTATCTATTTGAGAGTTATACCATATGCATCCATTTGCCATTAGCTTTGAAATAGATTTTATCCATTTTTAAAAGTTTTTAAAAATTTATTTCACTGCACCAAATACAGCATGCAGGATCTTTTAGTTGTGGCATTCGAACACTAAACTGAGGCAAGTGGGATCTAGTTCCCTGACCAGGGATCCAACTGGGCC
>NW_011494938.1:2730639-2731510 GCF_000754665.1 Bison bison bison
AAGAGAAGCTGTTGCAATGAGAAGCCTGCACACTCAAACTAGAGAGTAGACCTCACTCATGGCAACTAGAGAAAGTCCTTGCACAGTAACAAAGACCTAGCACAGCCAAAAAAAACAAAACAAAACAAAACAAAAAACCCAGAAAGATTGCCAGGTAGAAATATCAACAACCTCAGATATACAAATGACACCACTCTAAATGGCAGCAGGTGAAAAAGGAACTAAAGAATACTACTTGATGAAGATGATAGAGGAGAGTGAAAAAGCTGACCTAAAACTCAACATTAAGAAAATTAAGATCATGGAATCCACTCATATCAACTTCATAACAAACAGATGGGGGAAAAGTGGAAGCAGTGACAGATTTTATTTTCTTGGGCTCCAAAATCACTGCAGACAGTGATGGTGGCCATGAAATTAAGACACTTGCTCCTTGGAAGAAAAGCCATGATAAATCTAGACAGTGTATTAAAAAATCAAAGACATCACTTTGCTGACAAAGGTACATTTAGTCAGTTATGGTTTTTCCAGCAGTCATGTACGGATGTGAGATCTGGACCATAAAGATGGCTGAGCGCTGAAGAATTGATGCTTTCAAACTGTGGTACTGGAGAAGACCCTTGAGAGTCCCTTGGACTGCAAGATTAAAGCAGTCAATCCTAAAGGAAATCAATCCTGAATATTCACTAGAAAGACTGATGCTAAAGCTGAAGCTCCAATATTTTGGCCATGTGATGCAAAGAGCTGACACACTGGCAGAGATCCAGATGCTGGGAAAGAACTGAAGGCAAAAGAAGTGGGCAACAAAGGATGAGATGGTTAGACAGCATCACCAACTCAATGAACACGAATCTGAGCAAACTCTGGGAGA
>NW_011494938.1:2731610-2733047 GCF_000754665.1 Bison bison bison
TGCGACCCCATAGACGGCAGCCCACCAGGCTTCTCCGTCCATGGGATTCTTCAGGCAAGAACACTGGAGTGGGTTGCCATTTCCTTCTCCAATTCATGAAAGTCGAAAAGTGAAAGTGAAGTCACTCGGTCGTGTCCGACTCTTAGCAACCCCATGGACTGCAGCCCACCAGGCTCCTCCATCCATGGGATTTTCCAGGCAACAGTACTGGAGTGGGGTGCCCTTGCCTTCTCCCGATAACTCCCTAATCTCATAGAAATTAGCCTCCAAGGCTACATTTGGTAATAAAAGTGACAATTTCCACATTGCTCACAAACACCTATCTCCCCATTCCACAGGCAAATACCTTTGTATAGAACCTTTAAGAATGTTTCAGGGTGTGATTTTGGGATTCCTGGGGATTTACTTTTCATGAAAAACCTTTCGAATTTTTGCATGTTATATGTGTCAGATGATTTTTCTCTATGTGCATTCAGTCAAAGAAGAAAAGTGACAACTGCTCTTCCTGCAGTCATTGAGTGAAGAAAGACAACTTAGGAGTGGCCACTGAAGGATGGTCACCACATGTTTCAGAGTTTTGTCTCTGGCTTTGTGGAAATTTCAATTTTGTCCAAGTGCCCAGATCATATTAAATTTTTAGATAGTGCTAAGTGTTAAACTCTAAGTCTAAGTTGCTGCTGCTGCTAAGTCACTTCAGTCATGTCCAACTCTGTGCGACCCCATAGACGGAAGCCCACCAGGCTCCCCCGTCCCTGGAATTCTCCAGGCAAGAACACTGGAGTGGGTTGCCATTTCCTTCTCCAATGCATGAAAGTGAAAAGTGAAACTGAAGTCGCTCAGTCATGTCCAAGTCTAAGCTAGTCTAGCTCTAATTACAACATTAAGCTGATCAAGTCACTTTCGTTAATAGTCTTTCTTAAAGAAGGAACAACACAAGTGATTGGTTTAGGGCTTGATGACAGTTAATAGTTTCACACTTTTTAACACAAGAGGCATTCCTCAGAAAGCCTCATTCTTCCTGGATTGCTCCAAATGCCTAAACCATCCATTTAGGTAGTATTTGTATCAGTGGGGCACTCTTGAATCACAACTTCCCTCTTCCGGATTTATTCCTTCAGTTCAGTTCAGTCAGTCAGTCGTGTCTGACTCTTTGCGACCCCATGAATTGCAGCACACCAGGCCTCCCTGTCCATCACCAACTCCCGGAGTTCACTCAAACTCATGTCCATCGAGTTGGTGATGCCATCCAACCATCTCATCCTCTGTCGTCCCCTTCTCCTCCTGCCCCCAATCCCTCCCAGCATCAGAGTCTTTTCCAATGAGTCAACTCTTTGCATGAGGTGGCCAAAGTACTGGAGTTTCAGCTTTAGCATCAGTCCTTCCAAAGAAATCCCAGGGCTGATCTCCTTCAGAATGGACTGGTTGTATCTCCTTGCA
>NW_011494938.1:2733147-2734278 GCF_000754665.1 Bison bison bison
GGTTAGACAGCATCACCAACTCAATGAACACGAATCTGAGCACACTCTGGGAGATGGTGAAGGACAGGGAAGCCTGCTGTCCTTGGGATCACAAAGAGTCAGACAAGACTTAGCAACTGAACAACAACATTTAACCAATGCTTTATGTTTGATTTTCAAATTACTTGCAACTTTTGAAAAGATAATATCTTACCAACATTTTTCCAGATAAATCTTTATGTACATCTATGGTTAATTCCAGGAAGTAAGATTACTAGTCCAAAATATACATGTAACTTAATAATTTTAAAACATATTGCCAAATTGACCTCCTCAAATGTATTATTTCGCATTCCCATTAGTGTGTTTAAGTGGCAATTTCGCTGCACTCCTTATAGAAATAGCATGCTGTTTTAAATTGCATTTTTACTAAGGACAGACATTTTCCCTGCTTTTACTTTGATTTCTTACTGTCTGACTTTTTTCTCTATTTTTTATTGGGTCAAGTCATGCTTTGTTCTTTACTAGAGATTCTGGATCCTTGAATTTGGAGAACTAGATATGTCTGAAAAAATTGGGGGACAGAGAGGACACACTTTTTCTATCAAGAAAACACATGAGATTTTTTTTTTTAAGTTCTTAGCATTCTTTCACTTTAAAAAATGATGGGAGGAATATTTCAACAGAAAAAAATAGACATAATAAATAAAGGATGGTTTTCCCCAAGAAAGAGTGGTTGGCAATAATTTATATTTTTCTGAGACTGGAGACATTCTCATTCAAGCTCAGACAGATGGACCGTCTTTGTAGTAGGATTTGGGAACCACTGCACTCATCACGCTGCAATTCTAGGTTTAGTCTCATTTGAAAAATGAGGTGGTTAGACTAGTGATCTGGTAGAGAAGTCCTCTTACCTCTGAATTTCAAGGCATTTCTTTCATATACAATCTTACTTTAATTATCTATTTGAGAGTTATACCATATGCATCCATTTGCCATTAGCTTTGAAATAGATTTTATCCATTTTTAAAAGTTTTTAAAAATTTATTTCACTGCACCAAATACAGCATGCAGGATCTTTTAGTTGTGGCATTCGAACACTAAACTGAGGCAAGTGGGATCTAGTTCCCTGACCAGGGATCCAACTGGGCC
>NW_011494938.1:2734378-2737164 GCF_000754665.1 Bison bison bison
CTGATCTGCATACAGATTTCTCAAGAGGCAGGTCAGGTGGTCTGGTATTCCCATCTCTTTCAGAATTTTCCACAGTTGATTGTGATCCACACAGTCAAAGGCTTTGGCATAGTCAATAAAGCAGAAATAGATGTTTTTCTGGAACTCTCTTCCTTTTTCGATGATCCAGTGGATGTTGGCAATTTGATCTCTGGTTCCTCTGCCTTTTCTAAAACCAGCTTGAACATCAGGAAGTTCACGGTTCATGTATTGCTGAAGCCTGGCTGTTCTGTTGTTCTCCTCTCCCTCCTATGTACTTCAGTACTAACTGCAGTCTAATACTTAGCTAATGTACAGTATGAAAGACTTATAAATCTGCCTCTAATAATTGTTTCTTCCCAGAATTTTAAGATATTCCAGAAGGAATAGCCGAGTGTGAAATGTTGAGAAAAGGAAGTTGTGATTGAACACAGTTGTTTGGATTCATCTCAGGACAAATATACACAGAACATACATAAATATATTGGAGGTCCAGTGGTTAGGACTTTGCATTTTCACTGTTGAGGGCCCAGGTTCAATCCCTGGTGGGGGAACTAACATCCTGAAAGCCTTGGCAGGGGGTGGGGGGGGTGGGCGGAACCACTGTTGGTAACACTATTCTAAAATAAAGATTATCTCTTACTAAAAAGTAATACATGTAGCAAAAGGTCTAAAATTGTTTTTCTTGTTTTAAAGTTTTCACATTCAAGTAAAATGATGACAATGACTTAAAAGTGAAACTAAAAATAAAGTTAGATAAAAGGTGAATACTTCTTTTTTTCTGGTTAATTCCTTTGTTTTGCTTCATTTTATTATAGGCAGTCAACATTAAATCCTCTTTTCGTATTTCCTTCCATTAGAAAAGGTGAATATTTCTCTAATGTTTCTCTGGAAACACTGAATCTAAGGAATGTAGATATATTTTGAAAGCTGCAGCTTTCAAAAGAATTACCCCTCCCTTCATAAACTAATAATATTAATACTTAACAACAGAAACTTAAGATTTTAAAAAGTCATATAGGAAATATTAGAATATTTGTTGAATTGAATTAACGTTTACATTCAAATTGAAACTGGGAATTTGACCTTAAATTAATACAGAATTCTAGAGGGAAGAAATTTATGTGAAACTGATTTAAAAACAATCAGTAGAAATAAAAGAACTGTACAAAAAAATCTCCCTGATTGGACTGACATTTAGTTGAAAAGAATTGTTTTTAAAGAAGAAAGTTTTCAATATAACAGGGTACAAAAGTAGTACTCAGGACTGTTATTTTTTCATGGCCATGAGGTTAGCAAAGCCTAGCCTAGAATTGTCCCTCCTCTAATGAGAGACTTAGTTACAGAATCAGACAAGCCAGTCCAGGTTTACCCCTTTCCCTTTAATGTGCTTGAAATCAGTTTGTTGTAAGTTGGACAGTTGCTTCTTTTCATACTGTTTACACTGTTATTTGCTCAAAAATTCTTTTGTACAGTAGACTTTGTATTCAAAGCCCCCAAAATATTTATTGAAGTCTATGAGAAACTATGCAGTAGAATAAGCACTATCTTTTTAAAATTACCTATGCTTTGTACCTATGCTCTTTCTATTTAAAGTATATATAAATGAGTATGTAAAGGATCGGTATTGTTAATACTTTTAAGAAGAACTCTGTTAAGCAGATAACAACAAAAAAATAAGGGCGAACAAACATAACAAACGATGAAACTTCTATTTTCTCACTAAAGATTTTCTTGAGGTACACCAATTCCTTCCATAATTTGAAGTTATGGAAATAATGTAAATTCTTAGCATTACTGTGAGAGAATTCATTTTTTATTTACCTGAATACATGTTAATTTAACTAAGTCCCCTTTCTCCTGTACTGTGTATCCCACATCTATACATACCAAGTGAAGTTACAGCAGATGAAAAAAAAAAAAATAGAAATACCTAAGAATTTCCTCTTGTTTCGTGGAACATTTCCAACTCATGTATTCCAAGTATTCACAGTGCAATGCCTTTTTTTAAATATATGGTAAAAAAGTGAAATTTGTATTTATAGAGCTGGTGTCTGGCAAATACACTGTATAAAATTGAAACTGCATTTTTAAGCGATTCTAATAAAGAAAAGATTTTCATTTATTTGATATATAGAATGACTGAGCAGCAAGGCTGCTTACTCAGAGACGACTTAAGGAACTCCCCATCCTCAGGATACAGTATTAGTGGATGAGATGTGGTACTACAGTGCAAAGCAGAAAGCACTAGAAAGGAGGCACAGATATCACTTTGTGCGTCAAATGCAAATGATTTCAGAATCGCCACTACCACAAATGATTTAAGGATTTAGGGTTATGTCGCGATTTCAGTAAAAGGAGGTGGGTGGGGGGACCCTCTACTTCTTTGTCCCCTGACTCCGAGAACTCGGACCGTGTTGGGGAAAACTGGTGGCCGGTTCGAAAGAGGCAGAAGGGTCGGTTCAGGGCTGGCGGTCCCTTGGGGGCGTCACCCCTTTTGAGGCCCATGGTGGTTTTGAGGACCACTACTCAGAATGTCGGGATTTAGGGGGTTCTCACCCTGGCCCAAGCTCTCGATTACCTCTGACGAGCCCCAGAGATCAATTAGTAGCAGTCGAGGTCAGGTCCCCCAGCAGAAAAGAGGCGACAGCAGCAGCATCAGCGGTTAAATCTTAAAGCCTTTCATGAGGCCTGTCGAGTGCACCTGAAGGAAAATTACCACAGCTAAGGGTCCCTAGATGCGAGGGTGGGTAACTGAAGGCGGGGGG
>NW_011494938.1:2737264-2737710 GCF_000754665.1 Bison bison bison
CATGGGGAAGGGCCAAGGGTTTACAGACTGGATCGCCGCGTTGCCATGGAAACGTATCCCTCCGCCCAGGATTCGCGTTTCCACCCCATCAGTCCCCTTCGCACCGCTTCTCTGCTGTTTCCGCCCAGCTCCTTTGTGCCGCGCAGAACGTCGTGATGACGCATGCGCAACGAAACCCAGACGCCGCATATATAAGCGCGAACCCAGGCGCTTCCTCGTAGTGCCGCTGGGACCGTTGGCGAGTGAGGCGGTTTGGTTGGTTTTGTGTTGATCGTTCTCTGGGCGCTGCGAGCTGAAAGAGCCCAGCTCGCAGGCCAGTCATCATGTCGCGCTACGGGCGGTACGGAGGAGGTAAGAGGCTGGGGGCCAGTAAGGGAGGTTGCTGTAGGTGTAGTGAGTATTTAGAGGTCGTGAGGTTGGCTCGGCGGTTGGGAGACGGTTATTCC
>NW_011494938.1:2738080-2788700 GCF_000754665.1 Bison bison bison
GACGACCATGGTGGCGCATTTCTTTGGCGCTTTCCCGCCACTTTAGCTGACAGATGTGGTCGCAGCCGTAAAAGAAAGGATGAATTTAAGACTTAGAAAACTGGCAGTTTCGAGCTGCGCATTCTTGTCAAACGGTCTGATTGCTGAGTGGGAATAGAAGCGTGATTTTTAAGTCTGGCGGCTGGTTTTCCTCTTTTGGCTTTTTTGAGCACGGTTTATCGTTTCTGAGGCGGGGAGCTGGAGTCACGGGCGAGCTTGCGCTTGGGGCGCTTGCTGCAGAGTACTGGAGTCGGCGCAGCCCCGCTCCCGGTCCGCCTTCCGCTGGGGCCCGCTCACCGAGGACGCCGCTGCCGCCGCCGGCCCGCGCGTTCTCGGTGTGCCTGGGGCTGCCGGGACTCGGGGGCGAGACCGGGGCGGAGTCCGCCCCATGCCTCGGAGTATCCTACCACGCTGCTGTGCTCGTATTTGGAGGTTTCCCGCGGGCCCCCCGCCTCCATTGAATGTTAAGAGCTTGGTCGTACGCTTTAGCTTTACAGAAATGTACGAACTTCGTTGGTTTTAAGACTAAAATCAGCCCTTGATAGAGTATTAAATATGTTTTGCACTGTTAAAGATGAATTTAAGCAAAGAATTCAAACTTGGGCCAGATTATTTGCATAACGTGCGCTCTTTTCTTTGCGTTTTTTAAACAGAAACCAAGGTGTATGTTGGTAACCTGGGAACTGGTGCTGGCAAAGGAGAGTTAGAAAGGGCTTTCAGTTATTATGGGCCTTTGAGAACTGTGTGGATTGCCAGAAATCCTCCAGGATTTGCCTTTGTGGAATTTGAAGACCCTAGAGATGCAGAAGATGCAGTTCGAGGCCTGGATGGAAAGTAAGTGAGAACTTGGTGAGAATGTTCCTGTGCCAGGCTTGAATTCTGTAGTCTGGAGGAGTTTTTAAACAATTAGCTGATCACTTTATGAAGACAGGAACTGAAAGCAAAAGTGACGTTTGAAGGACTTATAAAGATATAGCTGGAGCTTCTGAGGGCAAAGAGAGTGAAAGGTTCTAAATATAGAGCTCACTTTTTTTTTTTTTTTTAGCGTTACAGTTTTTTTGTTGTTTTTTTGTAGGGTTATTTGTGGTTCCCGAGTGAGAGTTGAACTATCAACAGGCATGCCTCGGAGATCTCGATTTGATAGACCACCTGCCCGACGTCCCTTTGATCCCAATGATAGATGCTATGAGTGTGGCGAAAAGGGACATTATGCTTATGATTGTCATCGCTATAGCCGCCGAAGAAGAAGCAGGTATTTATTTTAATAAAGGAATGGTTAGTGTACTAGTTAATCAAGTAACTTTTTTATTAGCAAGGCACAAAAGTATTTTTCTGTAAACTTGAATGTTAATTGTTACAGGTGTATTTTACAATTTTTGTTTAATTAAAGAAATGTTAATGTATTAATAATCAACCTGGTCAAAACCTTTCAGGTTTCTTCGTTTGAGTCAGTCGCCTTGATTCAGAATGTCACGAGCCTTATGATATCATGCTGAGGCGCCTTGCAAATCCGACAATTAAGATCCTCCTAGACCTTGAGGTGATCAGCATAAGAGGCCAGATCCCCTCGAGTCATCTACACCTAGCTTCACCTTATTCTTTAAAGGGCAGAAAATTTGAGACGGTGATCGCCGTAACAGTAAATTTGGCTTACAATTGGGGGCCCCTCCGGTTTAGAAAGAGGAACACCAGATTGACCACATTCCCAACTAGAAAAATCTTCTTGCGTCAATCAAGCCTCACCTGGCTCATTTGGCTGTCAGTTTGATCGTCGTGTAGATTGAAGAAAACATCTAGATGCAGCGATCGGCTATAGATACTTCTAGATCGTCTAGATCTACTAGACCATGGGCCAAAGAGGGTCGACCTGCAAACTTGCAAGGTTTATTTTAAATACACATTATAGTGTTTTATATTATGTTAATCTAAAATGTAATTGAGCTTTTAACAAATCTTTTTTTAGGTAGTTTAAAAAAAAAAAAACGACAACTAATAGGCCCAGAGTTTATTTCCAAATGAGACACTAAATTTAAATAGTTTTGAGATTTGGTTTCAGCAGAGGCACACAGACTCTAAAAGGAGTTGCCATCTAATATTATGTTTTTTTCTGACTTGAAAAATAGGTCACGGTCTAGATCACATTCGAGATCCAGAGGTAGACGATACTCTCGCTCACGCAGCAGGAGCAGGGGAAGGAGGTGAGAGATCTTGTTTAACTTCAGCTTGTAAGAAGTGGTGAAGTTTAATTGGAATCAAATTGAAATTACTTTGATTTAATGTTTAGGTCAAGGTCAGCATCTCCTCGGCGATCAAGATCTGTGTCTCTTCGTAGATCAAGATCAGCTTCACTCAGACGATCTAGGTCTGGTTCTATAAAAGGATCGAGGTATTTCCAGTATGTAGCACCTTTTTTCCCCCTTATTTGTATTTGGATTGTCCCGTCTTAATGACAGCGGTGGAGTATCTTACGGACCTAATTGAAATGGAATGCTTCAGAAGATATTTGGGAAAAAAGTTGACTGTGAACATGTCCAAATGAAGAAAAGCCCAACTAAAGATTTTAAGGGTGTTACAGAGGTGATAGAGGGAGGTCTAAGGCATAAATCCTCAAATCATTCCAGTGAACACTCTGGGTAAACATGTTGAAAACTTCTGATGTCAGCTTATATCTGTTTAGATCTACTCTCATTTACCCATAAGTCAGTTTATAGACAAATGATAATAGCACTAAAAGATGATAGTTACTTGGTCCCTGATAAAAAGGCCCATTAGAACCAGAAAGAAATTTAGAAGCAAGTTAAAGTTTTTCTTTTTTTGAAGGTTGAGACCATGGAAAATTTAGGGTAATACACACATAGATTGTGGAGAAGGAAATGGCAACCCACTCCAGTACTCTTGCCTGGAAGATCCCATGGAGGAGCCTGGTAGGCTATAGTCTATGGGGTCGAAAAGAGTCGGACACGACTGAGCGACTTCACTCACTCACTCAATCACTCACACATAGATTGAATGTGGCTTGTTTGACCAGATATTTGGTTTAGACACTGAAACTTGAGAAGTTAAAAATCAAATTAGACCCCTCAGCATTTTTTTGTTTTCAAAGGTTATGGAAATTGATAACATTCTAGATAATGAAAGGAATTGATAATGCTACTCGTGTCAGTGGTAGGGAATGCTACTGAGAATTATTGCTACTCAGTAATAGCATAGTCTTTATAAATTCCAGGTTTGAGAAACTTGGACTCCAGATAAATGCATTTAACTTGGATACAGGACCTCAAGATGTATATGTCAGCCTCATTTTTTACAGATTGATGGTCCTGAACCATGATAGTTTGTTGATCCATGAACACAGCTTTACCCAGTCATAGGAGTTTTCACTGAACTTAAAGAAACAAAGTTTCCATTCAGGAGGTTGATATTTTTCTTTTAACACCAGTTTTCTCAAATACCACAAATTTCTCTTGGATACTACACTCTGTTTAAGAATATTGTACATCTGTACAGAAACTCATGATAGATTTTTGAAATGGTAGTTCCAAGTATTTGTCCAGTCTTAGACTGATAGGGCATTTTGGACAGTTTTAGCCCCTTCCTAGCCTACCTTCAAAGGTGCTCAGAAGGTATTTAAGGAAATTATTCCCGTGGACTAATTGGTGTAAATGTGTTTGCTTTTATTAAGATCCCGGTCCAGGTCGAGATCAAGATCCAGGTCTCTTTCACGGCCTAGAAGCAGGTAGAGTAAAAATCTCATTGATGCTCTTTTAGTTACATGGCACCAATATCCAGAGTTCAAAGTGTTTTTGAATTATTGCAATTTGTTAGCTGTGAGCTTAGAAGTAAGCTGAGGAGGAACACAGTTACCTTATTAGTAAACCAAACTTTATAACTTGCTTTGTACGTGGCCTGTTCTGGCTGACTTTCTAGGCAAGGGCATATCAAGCTGTAGTGAAAAGCTGGTGAATTTGGGGTTATGTCATGTCCAAGCTATAATGAAAAGTTGGTGAATTTGGGGTTATATTAAGAGGCCTGTGTTGGATTTGATAGATGTATGGAGAAGCATTCTGGGATCATTGTGCTTAGAGTATGAAAGATTATTTTATGAAAGAACAAGTGTTAGAAGATTGACTTTTAGCCAAAAAATTGGTAGGGTTTTTCTTTTCCAGTTTAACTGCAGTGTAGTTTAAGCTCAGGACATTTTGGGGGTTCATTGTATTGTAACTGAAGGGGTTGAATAGTACTTTTCACATAAAAGTAAAACACAACCTTTTCATGTTTTGACAGCCGATCAAAGTCCAGATCTCCATCTCCAAAAAGAAGGTAAGCTAAATAATTTGTTGCCATATCTTAATTGTCAAGTGTGGCCTCTGCAGAATTTTGCTTACTGCCTACTTCCCTGAGCTCTTTGGAGAATTGGTGCTATATGTTAAAATACTAAATAGAGTTTCTTAGATGACCTCCCCCCAAAATCTCCAAAAAGCAAATAGTTATCTTTACCTAAGTTTTGTAAGATTAATTAGTGAAGAGGCTGTTAAACCTAACAGGTTTTTTTTTTTTTTAGTTTTACCCTGACATATATGCGAGAAGAGTTTTGTTAGACACTAATTGGTTCCAAACTTAAATATTTTTTTCTTTTTAGTCGTTCCCCATCAGGAAGTCCGAGAAGAAGTGCAAGTCCTGAAAGAGTGGACTGAAGTGCTCAAGTTCACCTTTTAGGGAAAAGTTATTTTGTTTACATTATTATAAGGGATTCGTGATGTCTGTAAAGTGTAACTTAGGGAGGGTATTTCAACCATCTAATCAAAATGGATCTGGACTATTACTCTGTAAATTTACAGCAGTAAGATAATACAAATTTTTGTTGAATGTATTAACATCCTATGGTCTGAAAATGTGGATTTTTATTTGGCACATTTAAAATAAAATGTTTCTAATTAGATTCTTGATTTGTGTTCAATATTAATACTCCTTAATTTGGTATGCTTCAGGAGTCAACCTTGGTATTAACCATATTCATGCAGACCTACATTTAAAGTTAATGATGTTAAGTCTTAACCATAATTAATAAATATATATATATATATATATATATACACACACACATTTGGAAAATTACTTTTTACCCTTAGAGCTTTGGGTCAGATGGTAAGAATTCAAGTTGGGTCTCCCTAAACAGCATGGATGATGCATCAAGACAAGTCCCTAAGTTCTCTTAGAGCTGATATTCTTAGATGTTATCAATAAGACTAACTTCTTATGTCAGGCCGTAGGGACCACTGACTTGTTATAAGTGAGCATACCAGGAACTAAGTAAGAAGTAGGTGGACTTGATGCTGGAGAAGCTGGATTTTACAAAAGCCTATTAGAGGTTATCAGGCTGTTAGATGGGGTGGTATCAAATTAGAGCTCTCCATTCTAGAAAGTTATACTCAATGTTCTTTTGTTTTCAAACATTAACCAGTTTTATATCAAAACTTTTGCATGTTAGAGGAATTGTCTCAATTTGGAACAAAACACCTTTATGTAAACCAGCTTTGCAAAATTTTCCAGCCTAGATAATCTCCTCTGTCTCTTCAAATGAATTGCCTTATTCTGAGCAGAGATATTAATTCCCAAGTTAGGTTTCTGATTTTAATTCCCAGATATTAATTCCCAAGTTAGGTTTCTTCAGTTCCTGAAAACCAACATACTTCTATCTTATTTTGCCAGGCTGGTGCAAAGTAAAGATGTCAGAAATGTTAATGAGACTAAAGCAGTTCTGTAAATTCAACCTATATTTAGCAACCCCTCGCTGTAGTCACTTTTTGGCAGCATCTGATAGACTTCAGAATATTAGCACCAGTAGACATGTTTATTTGGACTTTAAGCATCATAGGGTAGTGACAGTTAATTTTGAGTTTTCTGGTCAAGCTTTTACCAGGTATTTATTCTCTAGCCTTGATGCAAAAAATTCTTTTTAGTGCTGATGGCACCGCTATCTGTCCTTGTTTCTGACACTTTCCAACTATTACTGGATAACAGTACAGTTGGGAATACTGATCTGCCTCATATTTACTGGTTTGAATGATCATTAGTATGTTCAAAGTTTGGACGTTTTTGTTTTTGGAATTTTGACAACTGGCTGCATTACATGGTTGCCGTAAAGCTATGTGTAATCAGCAGGCTTGTTTGTTGCACTTGGTCAGCTTTACTTGTTCTGTATTACATAAAGATAAGTTAACTCAACAATAAATCTGCAGAGAATAAACAGTCCTGATACTCAGTTTGTGGAAGTGGGAGTTCTGAGCCAAGAGTAGGAGTCATTAATTCTGTAGCTTTGGGATGGATTACTAGCAGCATCCTAGAGATTAGTTGTGAGAGGATAAAAATATGGAAGAGGGGTTAGGGGCAAAAAATGAATTTAATAAGCACAGAAAATTCTGTTTACCCTTACAAGAAACGGAGTACAGGGTATGTAGGTCAACACCTTTTCTGTAGCCATGACAACTCTGTACCCACATTTGTTATTCATCTTAATGATGAACTGGCTGGCGCAGTGCACCTTTAAAAAAAAACACTTCAAGGTTGAGACTGCTAAGTGGATTGTGTGATTGATTTGAAAAATGCTGGTTTATATTTAACTCTAAATTATTAACCTGGTAGCTAATTGAACATGTCAGACACAGTGCTTTGGACATAGAACCTACTTGGTTGGCACTCCTGGTGTAAAAGTAAGTAAAGCATGCATTAGGACCTCACTTTTGTAGTTCTCCTTCAGGCTTTGAACTCAGCTAAGTATCAAGACACAGTGCAATGCTGTGTTTTGCCATGTCCCCTCCATTGAGAAGAAAATTTGAGGGGTTCTTGAAATAATAGCGGTTTGTGACTAGGTTAAATGAATGATAGTGTGGTATTGTGATTTTCATCATTGTGTAGCCTATCTTGAAGTCGAGTGTTTTCCAGGATATAGTAAGCTAAGTAGGAATTGAAAGCTGTAAAGCTGACATGTTGGCAGTGAGTTTTCAATGAAGGACAGTAGCAAAGAATTCACTAGATCTGGCTCTGAGCAATTAATTGCTTGGAGACCTTTACAGGGCACGGTTGTATAGCCTAGAAGATGTGTATGTAATTTTATAGCTGGGAAGTTGTGATGAAGGCATGGTTAAAGTAGAAAGAAAGAATGGGGGCTTGGCTGGTGTTGGTGTTAATAACTTGGTTATTTTCTTTCCAGACTTAATGGGGAAAAGATGCTGGATAGAAGGGTAATTGTAGAACACAGAATGTAGTAGCCAAATAACTCTTCAACCCTCAAGGCCAGTTGCCAAAGCTAATGCTTTTCCCATTTCCCACAGGCTGCTAGCCTAACCTATTTTCCATTTCATTTCACTTTGATTTGGTGTATATAGCAAGAAGGCTCTGAGCCACCCAGTTACCTCCCCAAAAGCAACCATTGTCGTCATTTGTCATGAGATACTTTTTCCTTCTTTTGGCTGCACTGTGTGGCTTCTGGAATCTTTTTTGCCTAATCACTGATTGAACCTGGTACCCGGCCGTGAAAGCTCTGAGTCCTAACCATTGGACCGCCAGGGAAGTCCCACTCTCCTTTTTTCTTTTTAAAAAGAATTATTTATTTATGGCTGTGCTAGGTCTTGGTTGGGAGAAGGCAATGGCACCCCACTCCAGTACTCTTGCTTGGAAAATCCCATGGATGGAGGAGCCTGTTAGGCTACAGTCCACGGGGTCGCTAAGAGTCAGGCATGACTGAGCGACTTCACTTTCACTTTCCACTTTCATGCTTTGGAGAAGGAAATGGCAACCCACTCCAGTGTTCTTGCCTGGAGAATCCCAGGGACGGAGGAGCCTGGTGGGCTGCCGTCTATGGGGTCGCACAGAGTTGGACACAACTGAAGCGACGCAGCAGCAGCAGCAGGTCTTGGTTGCTGCAGTCCGGCCTTCTCTGGTTGCGGGAAGTTGGAGCTCCTCTAGTTGTGGTACATGTGCTTCTCGTTGCAGTGGCTTCTCATGGCGCCTCAAGAGTGCAGGCTTAGTAGTTGTAGCAATGGGCTTGCCCCGCTGCATTTGGGATCTTCCTGGACCAGGGATCGAACTCATGTCCCCTGCATTGGCAGGCGGGTTCTTTACTAATGAGCCATCAAGGAGACCCTCCTTTTTTCTCTTAACACAAATACATAAGCCTTGTTTTTCTCATTAAATATCTTTAGAGATCTTTTACATAAGTAAAAATGGCACTTTTTAAAAGTTGCATACTATTAAGTTGCTTGGATGTTGCATAATTTATGCATTAAACTTGTGTGCTCCTTCAGTGTGCCAGGTACTGTTAGGTTTGGAATATAGAAGTGAACAGTCTATCTTCATTGAGCTAAAGTTCTGGAAAGGAAAGGAGCAAACACCAGGTGGGTAATAAATGATACAGAGAATAATGATACAGAAGGATAGGGGATTGGTTAAGGACTGGTCTAAGGCCTCATGGTGACACGAGCAAGTGAGAGCCACACCAGCTTCTGAGGCACAGTACAGCAAAGGCCTAAAGTAGTTTGAGTTGAAGGCTAGGAGGCCAAGAGGCAGTGAATAGAGGGAAGAGATGGTTTAGGAAGGGGGATGAAGGATTATAGATCGTGTAGGACTTCGTATGCCTTGGAAGGGACTCCCTGTTTTCCTTGGAGAGTTTTTGAGCTACAAGTAATAGCAATTTAATCAGTTTTCTATTCACGGATGTGAGTTGTTTCTGATTACTGTTACAGTGCTGCAGTGAATAACTTTACTCAGTATGTCACACGTGTAACCCTGTGTATGTATCTAGGGTAATTCCTAGAAGTTGAATTGCTGGGTCAGAGGGTCTGTGCATTTATATTTTTGCTGGTACTGTTTGCCCTGGTGGAAATGTATAGGAGAGCCTATTTCTCTCTAACATTGCCCATTTGGTACACATGGTGTAGCAACATGATGGGCCGTCAACGTTGATTTTTACCAATCTTGTGTTGAAACATGGTATCTCAACATAGTTTAATTTTGCGGTAAAATACATGTTTTTCCCCCAACTTGTGTAAATTGTCATGTATCCAAGTCTGGTTTAGGTCCCCTTGCTCTCAGCACGCTGGCCTCTATAGTAGAACACTGGAATTGCCTGTTTACTTCTCTGCACGTATGCTGTTGCAAGGCACTTTGTGACAGCAGGTAGCTTGTTCTGTTTCTTCACTGCCTAGTGCTTATTAACACTTAAATATCTGATGAATGAATTCATGGATGAGTGAATGAATTGTAATCTGTTAAACAAAATTAGAACTGTCTTTATAATTAATCACCATTTCAATTAAAAGCCCATACTTTCAGTTTAGTAGCCTATCAGACTTCGGTGTGCATCTGCTTGCAGGGGATGTAGATCCTTAGGCTGCTGTTTACAATGCCCAGCTCTACTCTGCAATTCTAATGCAAGGTTTGTGCCTCAAACCTGGATTAACACTGAGAGGCTAAGAGTTCTGGTCAGAAAGAGAAATTTTCTGTACAGAAAATTCTCTGCTAGGAAAGGTTCAAATTTATTTCCTCTCCTCTTCAAGAACTGGTGAACCCAGGTGAGTCAGCCTAACCTGCATAAGGAAGGTCAAATCATCCATTTCTTATGACAGTCAGATGCCTAAGTTTATGTCTTATCCACCTCTAGATTCCCTGGGATCTATGACTGAAGCTTGAAGAAGGCTGGATGTGATCCTATTAAAAGACTTTTTATCTTGGTTAATAACATACCTTCAAGAAATCTGGGTTCTAGAAAGTGAATCCTTTTCACTGCCAAGGATCAAAAAATCTAGCTGTAAAGAAACATAATTGATGTGGCAGAGGTAAAGGGAGATAGGTCTGTTTGTCTTGGTCATTGTCCAGAGGACCATCACCAGAGTACCTGGGCCCCTACAACAAGTTAGGAGTTCTTTGCCTAAGAATGGATACCCTGTGACATTTTGTGTTACAGTGGCTGAGCTGAGTAATTGCAACAGATTAAGTGCCACAAAGCTTAATTTCATCTCTTGCCCTTTACAAAAATACTTGGAAATCCCTGATTTACACTTACCTCTTGGTTTTTTTTGGCCATGATGCAAGGCCTGCGAGATCTTACCCCAACATCTCGCTTAACTATTTAGTCTTCAACATAATGGTGCCAGGATTGTCAGTCTGGTTTCTGGGGTCTTAAGACATACTTTTGGTCTGGGAAGATTGTTTTCTCTGACTCAATCTTGAAGTGCTTCCTGAAGCTAGAGAGTAAATTCTAGCTAAACACACTAATGCACTTAAAATATTAGCAAATGTGGAGACTTGTTACTAAGGAAAGCTTTTACTTTATGCTAGGGCCAGTGGTTCTCATCCCTAGTTACAAATCAGGATCACCCAGGGAGCTTTAAAAACAGTGTAATGAAATCAAAATTGCTGAGGGTAGCTTGAGCACTAATATTCTAAAAAATCTCCCTTGTATGCCACAATTGAAAACTACTGCTGAAGGGGTTAGTTTTAGCCAGCTCCTACTTCACTATAACATTATTAGACAGACTGGCCTGGCTTACTGCTATTATCATAACAAAGTTAGCAGCACACGTGATTCAAAGGAGGATTCTACAATACATCCTCTAGGATCCTTTACTGGAGAAGGAAATGGCAACCCACTCCAGTGTTCTTGCCTGGAGAATCCCAGGGACAGAGGAGCCTGGTGGGCTGCCGTCTATGGAGTCCCACAGAGTTGGACTTAGCAGCAGCAGGATCCTTTAACCAACTGACCCTATGGAATGGAACCTTTCTATGAAAAAGGAGTTTATATTAGTACCACTAGAGGTCACTGTGCTCAAGAGAAATACTCATTTTTTAAAAATGTAACATTCTGTTCAAGAAATTTGAAGGGCTATTTATCAGAAGTGTTTGGGTTTTGTCCAACACTAACTGAACTCCAAACATGGCCCCTGGTCACAATAATTCCTTCAAAGCATCTAAGGCTCTAATGCATATACATTTATAATTGTTATAGCTTCATGATGTGTTAATTGTTTTATTGTTAAATATCTCTAGAAATATTGCTTGTTTAAAAATCAGTTTTTTTCTGATATTAATATAGCCACTCTACCTATTTTATGGTTACTGTTTTTATGGTATATCTTTTTCATCTATTTACTTTGAGCTTATTGGTGCATATACAGTTGACCCTTAAATAGCACAGGTTTCACCAGCATGGTCTTCCCTGATGGCTCAGTCAGTAAAGAATCTGCCTGCAATGCGGGAGACCCAGGTTCAATCCCTGGGTCAGGAAGATCCCTTGGAGAAGGAAATGGCAACCCACTCCAGTATTTTTGCCTGGAGAATTCCATGGACAGAGGAGTCTGGTGGGCCTACAGTGCATGGAGTCACAAAGACTCAGACACGACTGAGTGACTAACGTTTGACCAGCATGGCCCACTTACACAAATCATGTAGGTATACAGAATCTATTGAAAAAATAAGATTTTTTTCAATAGATTCTGTATACCTACACGATTTGCAGATGTAGAACCACAGATGCAGATGGCTGTAGTTACATGTGGATTTTTGACTTGGTTGTCATGGTGGTGGGGTACTTCAAAGGTCAACTGTAGTTAGTTTCTAGATCTTGTTATTAGTATGGTTGGGTTTATGTTTGGGGTTTGTTGTTTGCTGTATGTCTCCTGTCTTTTTACCATTTTGTATTAAATATTTTTTTAGCATATTATTCAAATTCCTCTTGATTTTTTAAAACTGCATTTTTTAGTTATCTTCTACGTGGTTATATCTTGTTACTGTTCAGTCACACAGTTGTGTCCGACTCTTTGTGACCCCATGAACTGCAGCACACCAGGCTTCCCTGTCCTTCACCATCTCCTGGATCTTGCTCAAACTCAGGTCCATCAAGTTAGTGATGCCGTCTAACCATCTCATCCTCTGTTGTTCCCTTCTCTTCCCGCCTTCAATCTTTCCCAGCATCAGGGTCTTTTCCAGTGAGTCAGTTCTTCAAATCAGGTGGCCAAAGTATTGGAGTTTCAGCTTTAGCATGAGTCCTTCTAAGGAATATTCAAGACTGATTTCCTTTAGGATGGACTGGTTGGATCTCCTTGCAGTCCAAGGGACTCTCTAGAGTCTTCTCCAACACCATAGTTCAAAAGCATCAATTCTTCAGCGCTCAGCTTGCTTTATGGTCCAACTCACATCCATACATGACTACTGGAAAAACCATAGCTTTGACTATACAGCTGGATCTTAATTTATCACAATCTCCTTCAGATTAATAGTCAGCAAATAGTCAGAAATTTGCTGCAGTATATTTTCTTTCCCCAAACTTCCCTCCTTGTGCTATATTATGTGTTACAAACTCAGAAGCATGGTGTTTAAGTATTGCCTCATACAACCTTCTGTCTTTTAAAGAAAAGATGAGAAAAATTACCGTTTCTGGTATTTTTCCTTTTTTTCCATGGAATTGAGTTACTGTCTTAATTCCCTTGCAGCATTAAAGGAAGACTTCCTCTAGTATTTCTTGTAAGTAGTTTTGCTAGAAGTGAGTTTTCTGATTTTTTATCTGGAAATGTTTTTAACCCACTTTTGCATTTGAAGGGTAATTTGGGGGTTTAAGCACATTGACTGTGCCCTTTACTGCCTCCTGCCCTCTGTTGCAGGCAAAAAGTCTGATGTTAATTGTATTGGTGGTCTCCTGTAGTGATGAGATGTTTTTCCTCTTGCTTTCAAATTGTTTCTGTCTTCAGGTTCATTTATCTTTGTTCCCTGCCGTTTTTAATCTGCTTCTGATCCTCTGTAGTTGGAACTGTCATTGGTTATTGTACCTTTCAACCTCAGAATTTTGCTTGGTTCTTTTTTTATAATCTCTATTCTGCATTTTGGCTATTTCTAAAAGAACACTCTTGTGTGTATTTTGAAGCTCAGCTTTGTAGGGTTGCCCTGCGTCTGCATAGCTGGCTCAGTGGTCAGCAACCGGGCAGTAGTACTCACACGTTTCAGCCCAGGTTACTGTGCTCTGCTAATGGGTCTGTGTGAAGGCAGGGAGTGGATTCAGTGTTTAGACATTTTTTCAACTCTTGTTTTTGCTTTTTGCTAAGTCCTTTTAATTTCCTTTGCATGTACCTGCTGCATCAGAGTTGGCCAGGAGTGTGTGTGTGAATAGCTTGACCCCCTCTGGTCTTTGCTATGCACGTGTAGCCTCTGATCACCCAGAAGTGTGCTTGTTCCAACCACAGTTGCAACCTCAGGCTAGTAGAGCCATCAGCCTCCCTGCTTATAGAGCACCAAGATCACTATTTTTATTAACAAAGCAGTTGGGTGTGGATATCACCTACCACTCCAAACTGAGAGAACCCTCCCATCCCCGAAACCATAGCAGTAGCAGTCTCCTGGTCTTCATGCTCTGTTTCGTCCTGGCAGAAGCTCCGCTGCAAGTGAGCTGGGGAAGTAAAGGGAATGGGAGCAGCCCCAGGCAAGGATGCCAAAATCTTACAGTTTCTACTCAAAGTTCAGCAGTTTTTCAAACAAACATGCCTTGTATGTTTTGGGTTAGTTGCCAGAGTGACAAACTTGTTTTGTCTCAGTTTTTTTCTACATTATAGTTGCTTTTTTTGAGGAGAGAGTTTGCTGACTTCACTTAGCCACAGCTGGCAGTGCTACCCAGATCATCTGAGACATTATGATTTGAGTAATTGAATTCAAGAAGCTGGAACTTAAAAGAAGATAAAAATTCCTTGATTGGAAAAGGATTGCAGTCCTGTCCAAACTCTCCAAATAGCCCAGGGAGCTGGATCCCACATGCCACAACTAGGAGTTCACATGCCACAACAAAGATCAAAGATCCCACATGCCACATGCAACCAAGACCTGGAGCAACCAAATAAATAGTTTTTAAAAAGCCCATTGCAAACTTCTGATTCCATTGTTTCATTTTAAACAGCTATCAGTTGTAACTGGTGATGGGAACTGGCTAGGGAACAGGGTATATGCTGTGCTTTCTGTTTTCTGCGGTAGTTTTTCATGTTCTACTTTTTGCAAATGATCCATTTATTCATTGATGCTAGCTACTTTCCTTTAGTCTTTGGAGATTGAACTTGTCATTGGTCACCTAACAGTCACAACAGTTCAACGTCCATAGCGTGCATCTTAGACTATAGCAATGATCGTGCAAATTATTTAATGTTAAATCTTACCTTGTTAGGCAAAATGGGTGGGAACTGGAAAAATGAAAATCTCAGTCAGCGATAAGAACTTGTGTCATGAATTTGAACCAAAGGAATCCATAGATCATTGAACTGAAGTCAATACTATGCTCACCTATGAAAGACCAGAACTCAGAATAATACAGCACTGGTTTGGTCGTGGGTGGGTGCGGGGGGCTGTATGGTAAAGAAGGCATGGACTTGTGGGGACCTGGAGACTTACTCTTGGTGGGGGTTGCATCTGAGTAGATACTTACATTTTCAACAAGTTTTTAATAATTCTATAATATATGGTGTTTTCCATACCAAATAATACCATGGTTTGTTTTCACCACCTCACATTAATTGTACTAGTGGCCAGCTTTAGTTTCTGCCTGCAGACTTACACTCATCCTCCAGATAATTACAGTCTATTCTCTTTGCCTCAGAGGTGAGAAAACAGGCCTAGTGAAATTAGACTGCCCATGTAGTAAAAGCCAGGAGCAAAGTCAGTGGTCAGGGCTCCCAGCTCTGTCATGGTGCAATTCTACATCATCTAGTTGTTCCTGTTAGTCTTGTTTTCCCCAAAGAGATTTGTGATGTTCCTAAGGAACATACTACATCTTGGACATCACCTCTTGAACTGCTTAAAAGACCCAGGAGAGAACTGTAAAGTGCTCAGAAAATTCATGTCAAAGTGAATTAAAAAATAAACCGTATTTTCAAGGGGTGGCAGAGAATGAGATGATTAGATAGCATCACCGACTCGATGGACATGAATTTGAGCAAACTCCAGGAGATAGTAGAGGATACTGTACTCTTAGAGAGGATACTGTACTTGGTGTGCTACAGTCCATGGGCCCAGAGAGTCAAACTCAGCTTAGCAACTGAACAACAAAGAGAAAGGGAAGTATAGAGGAAGCTCCACAGGCTGCTGGTTAGATGGTATTCCCAGCTAGGGCTGGGACTGGAGAGCATAGTAGAGTCCAGAACACACGGTTTATATTTGATCCATTTCCCAAAGGTTCACACCTGACAGAATGAAGAAACGGAGTTTTTTTGAAGGTGCAGATTTTGATTTTATTTAAACTGATTATTAGTGTATAATAGTATAAGATACATTTCTTTAAAAGCCACCAACCCAAACCCATCACTGACGATTCAATTAGGAAAGGTGGGAAGCCCAGGCTGGTCTACATAACACATGCGCTCTCCAGTGCAATTTGTAGTTCTCTCAGTTAAGGCCCTCTCCTCACACTAACATAGCTCCTGTCTCCAGTGACTTCCTTCCTATGCCTTGGCTGAACTGGCCTTCTCAGTTAACTGTGAAGGCAGAGAATCAAATTTACAGATTCTTTCTGGACATTTTGATCTTGCACCTTAAATCACATTACCTGTAAAGCTCAAACAGACTCGCGCTTCTTTTTATAAAAGTGAATTTGGGAAGAAAGGCTAGCTAACAGTAAGGGTTAGACTCCTCTGTGCCCATCAGTTGATGCTAGGGATGCTCCTGAAGACTGGAGTGGAGGCAAAGGGGACTTGAATTTGCACGTTTTTCATGCAAATAACCCGACTTAGAGTCTTGGTTAAAATTTTTCCTAGTTCAGTGTCTTTAGGTGAGTCATTTATCCCCTGTAAGCTTCAGCTGACTCATGTCTCCATCATCTGTTGCCTTATTGAGGCAGACAGGCTCCCTCTGCCAGCAGGCTGAATGAGCTAAGCGACCTGAAAACTCCATAGGATGCATAGGGCAAGGTGATGTGAGCTAGAGAAGGAGGGGGAAAAAAAGGATTGAGTAGGATTAAAGAAAGAAAGGGTGGAAAGTAGAAAAGAAAGGGGCAGAATGGACAGATGGAGCCAACACATGGAGCCCAGGTGCCACTTCTGGGCTAGGATCAAGGCTGAGATGATGGGTGACATTGGTAGTTGAGTCCCCTTCACTTCACAGAGAGGAGAGCTGGTCATTAGACCTGGCCTGGAGCCAGTCTTTGGGAAGGAAATCAATATTCAGACCTGACTACCCTGACTGCTACCATTTGTATGATTTTAAATCACAGGATCACTTTGAAAGCCTCTAAATCTTCAACTCATCTCTTTATAGGAGAGTCAGGCTGCTAAAGGGGCTCCCAGCCTGACCTTGGAGCAGGACATATCTTTACATTTCCTTAGGCCACAGAAAACTTGAACCAAGTGGTGTGGTCATACTCCTCACCAGGCTTCAGCAACACAGGCGGAAAGTGAGGCTGTGAAGAGGAAAACAATACAGGTTACACCTTGCCAACCCAGGTTGCACCCTTAACCACTCAGGATGGCTTCTGGACTGGTCTCCAGACCAGTTCTAATGTGAACCAGTTGCCAGGGTAAGAACCATTTATTATTGGTTTGCAATTAGATGAACTCGAACCAGGATAAAAATCAACCACATCACGAAACACACTTTGTCACAGCAAGACTTTCTTAATGAAAGAAGAGGGGTTGATTTACATTCTGGTGCAGGCTGCAAGTGTCTTATTATGGGCTTGAACTTTGAGGAGCATTACTCTAGGCAATAGCTGGAAAAGAAAGGAGGAAGCAAAAGAATGAAAAGATTTGGAGGATCATCTTAACAGTGTGGTTGTATAAAATGAGTAAATATTCATAAGGAGAAAGGTTAAACTGAATAAAGGCTTTGAAGGTACAAAATACAGTTTTTTTTAACATATGAATGCCATGTTAGTAACATGGCTAAGAATTTCCTATGTTTACCTTGACTTGGAGAAGAGAACACACAGACTTTTGAATCATTCAGATCTGATTTGAGTGTTGTGATCTCTGTCATCTGGTATGACCTTGGACATACCACCACTCTTAACAAGCTGGCTTGTGGACTTACCTGATTGACTGCATCAGGCCAGCTCTGAGTCTCAAGGCAGAATCCGGAGTGCTTGGGGTAGCCTGCTCCACTCTTGCCCTTCAGCGTGCCATCCAGGAAGTTGCCCGTGTAAAACTGGACCCCAGGTTGGGTGGTGTACACTTCCAGTACCCGCCCACTTCCAGCATGATGGACCCTAGAGATAAAGCCAGAGCACGTATACGGAGGTCCAGGGTGAAAAAGCAGACAGGGAGAAGCTGGGAAGCAGCTTTGAGATAGGAGTCAGACCCAGCCACACAGCCAGGCAGGATATGGAAGAGACAAAGATGAGAACAGCATGGTAGGAGATTCTCGCAGCCTCTCAGGGGAGGTGTAAGTAGGTGGTTTGCTTTCTTTTTTTAAGTAGGTGGTTTTGAGGATTCGCCGTAGCACCTTCCCACTCTGAGCTTGGCTTCCCTGGGGAAGGCAAAAGCGACTCACCCTAGTCAGATATGTTTGTGTGTGTCAGGGGAGCCAGGCTGGACAGAGGCAGTTTTAGGGCTCTGGGGGGAGACTGGAATAATTTCCCATAAGGAGTTGGAGCTCTCTGCTTGGTCTGACAAGACAACCAATTATGTCTTTTGAAAGAGAAGAGATGCTTTTCTAAGTTAAACTACCTGCCGCCCTGGGGCTAGAGCAGGCAGAGGGCTCCTTAGTCAGCTATCCCCCCAGAATAGGCTGCTAGACTGTTCCCTTTTTTTAAAAAAAGAAAAGCCTCTACAGAGGAGAGAGTACCTACTTGGTCTTATATTTGGGGTCAAAGGGATATACATAAGGCTAGGTCTCTCATAGCCTTACCAAGGTAAAACATCCCACAATGAGGTTCAGGGAAAGATGTTTAGAAAGAGAAAGGCCAGGGACTGAACAGCCAGAGAAGGCAGGAGTGGCGAGAGGTCTCCTCAGGTGGAGGCCGTCTGGAGAGGGATGTGAATAGGAGGCACAGAGGAGAGTGGGCAGGAGCTAGAGGAACACGCCTGGGGTTGGTGCTGGGGCTGTGAGGGAGAGAAGGCTTTAGAAGTTCTTTCTGTTGCTATTAGAGCTTCAGTCATTTTCTCTGCTTTATTTAAGGTCCGTCCGTTCTACAAACATATTGATTATGTGCTAGTGCCAAGCATGGTGTTAGGTGTCAAGGTAGAGGGAGGGATTCACAAGGATGAGATGATGTGAAGTACTCGGAATTTAGTGAGAAGGAGAGTGTGGACACAGATGCCTATCAGACAGGCTGGAGGTGGTGAGCGCTATAGGGGAAACGTAACCTCCAGCCTTCCATGCAAGGAAGCAGAGCATACATCATGAGTCAAGAAAGGACAAAGGACTCTGGAAGTTCAAGGAAAGCAGAGGTGACTTTAGTCAGGAGAAACTGGCACTTCTAGTGGGAAAAAAAAGGCCTGAGAGATGGGGCAGAGATGGGGAGAGAAGAGACAAAGAGACAGAATGCCAGGCAGGGATAAAGGCAGATGAAGGGTGGGGATGAAGTCACCCGTGGAACAGGAGCTTTGAAAAGACACTTGAGTTGTGGGAGACAGTCCCCTGCAGCATAGTAACTGGCATTAATAGGGCCAGAGGAAAAGCTCCTCGAATAGGAGTTGGGATCTCTTCCCAACAGAGGCAGCAAATGAAAAGTACCTACCGTGCACAGAAACGCTTTTCTTTAGATCCCTTCAGACAGAAATTGTGGTCAAAGCCATTCACGTGGAACTCCTGCAGGTGTCTTCCAAGCTCCACTGGCTTCCTCAGGTCAAATGCTGTTCCTTGCACTGAAGCAATTTCTCCTGGTGGGAAGAAGCAGAAAAAAAGAGTGATAAATGCCTGAATAAAATCTTTATACCCTGAAGACCCTACTGGTTCTACCCTCCCAGCCTTAATTTCAATTTGTAAAGGAGGTGGGAGTCAGATCTTAAGAAGAATAAATTATTAGATTTCCTTAATTGTAAGGTGTTACTGACTGCAAGACGATAAAATTCAGAATCATTCAAGTGTGGAAAAAAGTACAAAAATCAAGGAAGCACTTAATTTTCATTAAAGGATAAGGTGGATAAAGGCTGTCCTAACTGTTGAGTCAGTTACCTTGTTGACATTTCTTGCTTTAGTTCTGAGATACCCCAGGGCTCATATCTTCTGCTCTACTAAAACCACTAAGGAGAAGTCTGGGCTTCAAGGGTAGAAAAGAGCAATCAGAATTATCTTGTGGGTGAATTTTCTAGAGATCCAAGGGAAAGAGTGAAGTTCTCAATAGACAATCCTCTAGACAGGGTTTGCCAAAAGACTGTAACATGGATTTTACATTCTTCTGAATATTGTGCCATTTTGCTTTATTACTTTCATTCTTTCCCCAACTTCCAGGTCTGTTCTTTAGATGTTAGGCCAAGCCATCAAACAAGGTACACAAATATTTTGAAGTTAGCTCCATTAAGAAAGCTCAGGGAATGTGCGGGAAACTTCCCCCCATAGGCATGTTCCTGGAATGTGTCAAAGCCAAAGCAGTGGACTAGGTGCCATTCACTCAGTCACTCTTTTGATTGATCAACACTTATTCAACACCTACTGTATGCCAGGCACTCTAATGGGCAGAGATGCCACGTAGATGAGACATGGAACATATTTTTTAAGCTGCTTGCAGCCTGAAGGAGGAAATGGACATATAAGCAGTTCATAACCATAGTGTGTAGAGTGTTCCAGCAGAGGCACAGCTATAAGAAGGAAGACAGGCGGTGTGAATGGGTTGGCTTAGATGTGGTAGACTGGGGAGATTTCATGGATAAAAGTTTAGCAGTTGAGCTGAGACTTTAGGTGAGGTCATAGTAGGCTGAATGGGTGAAGAAGTTTGAAGAATAACTGATATGGAGAAAAACGGCTTAAGTACAAGGTGATTTGTGTGTGTTTATCATATCAGTAATAGCAGCAAAAGCAGTAGTAGTAATAGTAGTAGTAGTAGGGTAGAACCTGCCTCAGATAAGGAAAGAGATTAAGCCAAATTAGCTGAAATCACTTCTCTGGGCCTGGGGTTTTTCATCAGTGCAATGAATAAATTGGACTAAATCACTGACTTTCAACCCCTACCCCATTCCTGCAGAATTTATTGTTAATATTCAGAGGGGAGTTCAATAAACACACACAGACATAAAATAAATATATAGTTGACCCTTGAAAAACATGGGTTTGAAATGTTTTTTGTTGACTTATATGTGGATTTTTTTCAGTAATATTACAGTACCACACTGTCCTTGACTGGTCGAATACTTGGATTTGGAAGGCCAACTGTTAAGTGATAGGTGGATTTTCGACTGCATGGAGGGTTAGTGCCCCTAACCTCTTCATTGTTCAAAGGTCAACTGTACACAACATAAAATACATATATATATATATATATATATATATAGGGACTTCCCTGGTGGTCCAGTGGTTAAGAATCCACCTGCCAATGCAAGGCCACAACTAGAGAAAGCCTGTGTGCAGCAACGAAGACCCAGCACAACCAAAAATAAGTAAATAAAAATTTACAAATACAAATATATATAAGCTAGAGTGAAGCCAGTACAGGCTCTGAGCAGCTCAGCTAGAAAACCCTGGGAACAGATAACAGCAGAGGTCTTTGCCATCTTACCCTAGAAGTATGGCTCAACAGTGAGAAGCCCCTGGCCCTAGGCTCTTTCCCCAAATACAAGGAATCCTAGGTTCCTCTGCAGCAGGCCAAGCAATCTGGCCAATCTTTCTTGAGAGGGAAAGCGGAAAGGGATAGAGCCTTACACAATGATACAGTTTAGTCCTTTTAAAAGTTTTGTATTGTCCCAGAACTTTATAATATATTTTATAGGTAAGTACAGACTTTAGATGTCTAACATATTCTTTCAGGATGTGAGTCATTTTTCTTGTCATTTTTCTTTTCATGTGGTCAGATGGAGATGTTTTAGGAACTTGGTTTCGTCTGTTTTTTGAGAGACATACCATGCAAAGTGGAGCTAGAATCTTAGAGGCTAAGAAAAATTAGGAACTTTTATCTTAACCATTAAAAAAAATGAAATAGGTAAAAAGAGAACTGACTTTTAGCCATTTAAAGCATTTGGTTCCGCTTTTGTGAGTTCCTAAATACCAAGTAACAGGGATGTCCTGCCTTTGGGTGAAAAGAGGGTTTGTTTTTTTTTAACTCAGAGCTTCTGCTCAGAAATATATTCTTCCTGATGTGTGAGGAATAGGGTCTTTGAGTTCACACAGAGCTGCAAGGGGGCCTGGCGTCCAAAGCACCTGAGAGAGACAGGGAGGCCTGGCCAAGACCATTCCGGAGTCTCGGGTCCATGTTCAACCAAGAGAATCTTTTTCTTACCAGAGTCAGCTTTAGGAAAAGTTAAGTAGTATTCTTGAAAACAGCCTTTAAAAGCATTTATTTCCTTTGTCTTGGTTCTACTTTTCCAAAAAAAATTCTTGAGTAGGTAATATGTACACATGTAATCAGTTTAAAAGATGACAGATGTAAAAGGTACAAAGTAATACCCTGTAGTGCAAAGAAGTTCCCTCTTTTCCGTTCCCCACAGACCCAGCTTCTTTCAACAGAAGCAACCACTGTCACTTGTTTCTCACGTACCTTCTAGAGATGCTACAAGAATACCCAAGCATCTAAGTGCATATCCATAAAACACAGCCTGTTTCCACCCCGAACTTTTCACTCAATTTATCTCGGAGGTTGTTGCTGAACGTACGCCCGTATTTCATTAGACAACTCCACTGCACTTGTAGTTTTCTCCATCTTTCTCTGATAATCGATTTAAAGTTTCTTTTGGGGCTCACAATCACAAATTTATATATTTTCCTAGAAAATTATCCATTTCATCTATATTACTCTCATGTTGATTTGTGAAGAGTTGAGGAAAGAAATAATTTATGATCCTTTCAGTTCCATCCATCTGTCATTATTTGCCTCTGCTCATATCTAATTCTGTGGACTGAATAGGTTATCTACTGTTATATTTATTTTTGGGGTTATTTTCCCCCTCAGTGAAGTGGCTCTTGGATTTATGTACTACCTTTTCTGATTCTTTTCAAAATTATAATTTCTTTTATTTTTGTTAATTTTTCTTTTGCTCTCTTGGATTTATTTTTTAATTTTTTTCAAATATCTTGTATTAGATGCATAATTCATTTAATTTCACAAGTTTTAATTAACATATAAGTAGTGCTAAAATTTTCTATTACTTTAATTATAGCACATGTAGGCATTTTCATTATAGATAATTTTATATTATACTATTTATTTACTATATAGTCCTATATATTATGTATACATTTCCATTATACATAATTATTTTTCTGATATCCCTAGTTCTGGGGTTTGGCTTCCTTAAAAAAAATTTTTTTTTTTTTTTCCTTTTTTTTTTTTCGCCACACCACTTGGCACATGGGATCTTAGTTACCTGACCAGGGATCTAACCTACAGCTCTTGAATTTGAAGTGTGGAGAAGTCCCTTGACTTCTCTTTTGATCCAGGAATTATTAAGAGTTAAAACATTTCTAAGTCAATATTGGCTGCATTGTATTTTGTGAAACTGCTAGAGGTTTTCTTCATGATCTTAGATACAGTCATTTTGGGGTGAACTTTCATTGTGAACTGCATCCTTTATCATTTCCAAGTGTCTTTCTTCATGTAATCGAATGCTTTCTGTCCTGAAATCAGTCTTTTCTGATATTCAGATTGAGACCCTCTGCTACTTGGGCTTTCACTTGCTTGGTTTGCTTTTGAGTGCTCATATTTTGAACCTTTCAAACCAAGTTAATCACTTGGTTTGTACATGGCATTCTGTTGGGGTTTTGTGTGTGATTTAATCTGAGACTGTTTAATAGGGGCTATTAAGACAGCACGGACTTCCTGGATGGCACTGGTGGTAGAGAAGCTGTCTGACAATGCAGGAGACATAAGAGACATAAGCGACTTGGATTGGACATAAGATCCCCTGGAGGAAGGCATGGCAACTCACTCCAATATTCTTGCCTGGAGAATTCCATGGACTGAGGAGCCTGGTAGGGCTACAGTCCATAGGGTCACAAAGACCTGGACACGACTAAAGCAACTTAGCACGCATGCATTAAGAAGACATATGTATATTCTAAGTGTTCTTTGTTTGTCACTGTATTTTATGGTGCGTGTTTATGAATTCTAGTTGCTTTTTAAAAAAAAAATCTTTTACAATATGGTCTGTGTTTGTGTGTTCCTAATAATTTAGAAACTTTGTATTTTTGTTTTAGTGGTTACATCTGTATACAAGAAACTTCAATATAATATATTCAATTCTCCGTTTCTTAGAATCTTCTGAACTCCTTCCTCCTTTTCTCCTCTGCTTCCTGAGTTGGGTTTCTGACACTTTCTAATGTAATTCTAATAATGGCACTTCTTTTCCCAGTAGATGGTGCTAGAGACACAATATAAAGAGCTTACTGTACAGACATCCACACGGAGTTCAGTCAAGTCCTCTAAACCCTGAGCAGTTCTGAGGGCTGAGCTTGTCCGATCTCTAACATCAAATCCTGGGTGGTAGTGACCCCACCGGGCTGTAACGACTGTCCTCTGAAGTCTGCGTGACCAACCATCTCCCGCACAAACTTTAAAAAAGACAACAGTTAGACTGGAAAAAAGCAGCTGTTTTCATGGGTTCAACAAGATTTTAATCTTACCAACACATATTCCAAGTGATCATTTATGTTTTGCTTTCTTTCCTAACTTTAAATGGTGCTCACAATATTTAGTGCTTTCTTAAAGCCATATTTGACTCAAAATCTAACCCTTTTAAGATAGTCCTAATATGATTGCCTGGGTCAGTCAAGATTATTTACTTTTCTTGAGTTTAAAGAAAAAAGAAAGTCATGGAATTTTCATGAAGGCAGCACCCCAGGGCACCTTTCATGTCTATTAACCTGATGTTGTGCAATCTACAAATCAGTATTTACTTTAGTTTTTCTCTCTGTAAAACAAAGCTGCTATTATTTGTTGCCCTCCACATTACATGGAAATATTTGATAAATGATATGCCTGAACATTTTCAGGAAGATGGCATAAATAAATGGGCCAAATTTCAGGAAATACATATATATATAACACAAGCAGAGCTTAGAGAGGGTAAGAATTCAAGAACAGCAGAGAAGTCCTGACTCAAAAATCAGACAATGGGGATAATCCTAAAATGAGATTTTTGCTAAATAAGAAGAAAAAGAGAAGGTTCTAATCGAATCTTTCCCAGCCTTATGCCCTGACACACTCCCTCATGTGCTTGGTGGTCAGGCATATGAAAACTTTGGTATTTGTCTCCCAGATTCACTATGTCTTTGGACTCTTTCTTATAACTGGAATGAGCTTTCTGGCCCCCCACACCATTCTGGCAAAGTCCACTAGGGTATTTAAGAATGCTTATTCTCCAATGCTATTTCCTCTGTGAGGGAATATATCATCCACAGCTAGAACTAACCCCCTTTTTGACTTTGTTCATCCTGCTTTGAACATACTTTCCCCCAAACATTCATCACATTAAGGCATAACTCTAGGATTATATCAAGCTATATATCTATAGGGAATGTGAGCCCCTAAAGAGCAGGGACTGTATGTGTCCTACTGATTTTTGTATCTTCTGAGCATTAAGCAGAGTCTTTACTTGATTGAAAACCTGATGAATGAATCAAGTAAACAGATAAAAAAACGGGCAACTGTGAATGTTGTAGCATCCTGTGACAAAGTCAGAATGAAAGATTTAGAAAGAACCTTAGGAATTACCTCATCTAGTCCCCTCGCTTTGCAGATGAGGTTGGGACCCAGACAGCTAAAGGGACCTGCCCAAGGTGACGCGTCTCCATCGTGTCAGAGTCTCCAGGCCGCTACTCAGGCACTTTTCACCTCCCCTTGGATGGACTTGGCTGCAGCCCCTCCCACCCTTAATCCCCAAATACTCTTGCTTTTTCTAAGAATTTGGAAAATGAATGTGCAGTTGTTTTAATTTCTGTTTATCCGCATACGTGAGTTCCTGCTCTGGTGCTAAGAGTAGAAGGAGATATGAAAATAGCTCTCTCAGCAACGCTGAGTGTACATAAAATGAAGCGGAAATGAAAAGGGTGCCTTCAGAGAGGATGTCACATCACCAGACTTCGGTTTTGAAGCCACCAGAAAGCTATGGTGTCAGCAGAGAGAAGCTGTTTTCTTTTTCTTTGGGCCACACTCCAAAGGCATGTGGGATCTTAGGGCCCCAACCAGGGACTGAACCTGCGTGCCCTGCATTTGAAGCATGAAATCTTAACCACTGGACCACCAGGAAAGTCCCCAAGAAGCTGCTTTCTGATAAGGATTTTTTACCATCCTGAATAAGGCTGGATGTGTGCTAAGGTCTGAGCAGCAATGCCTGGCAGATGCCGGGCTCTGACCCAAAGATATGGCCTTATAGCTCTGGGACAGGGGAGTGGCCTGAGGCAGTACTTCTGTTTCCCCATTTCAGGGAAAGTCTGATTGCAAGCCCAACTAAGGACCCACTTGAGATTGCTGTCATGAATTCTGAGTGAGACAGTAGCTTTTTGGTGGCAACGGTAGAGAGTATGGAGGGGTAGGACTAGTCAGGGTTGGGCTTTGTTAGGAGAACACAAGAACACAAAGAGAGGGGAAGGGCATTGAGAGCATATGAAAAGGGGTGATCCGAATAATGGACTTTTGATCTTAGTAGGGAAGGAGGTGAGGAACAGTGACAGGGTGGTGGGATCAGTGCTACAGGTTCTTGTAGCACTGAAGAATTATTGAAGCTGAAACAGACATCTTACATTATGATAATAGAGGGCAGCGATAAGAGGTAGTAACAAAGTCGGGGGTATGACCCACAGACCACAGGAGTGAGTAGCTGCAAAGCTTGGAGGACAAGATCATTGCAAGAGGATGTCAAGAAGCTGAAAGGTCATGGTATCATCAATACGGATAATAAAATAATTAAGAATTATGACAAGAGTGTTGTTGGAGTGACAGTGAGCCAGGAATAAGGTCAAGTCTATGGAGTAGCTCAACAAAGAGAGCTCATGGGGGTGTCACTGTAGCAGCTACAGCTGCCTTATTCTTGCAAGAAGATAATGTGGACCTGAGCAGTGGAAACAGGACTCTCTAACATTCCAGATCTCCGTCACAAGGCCTTAAATCTTCCTCTACTGCATTCCTGATAGAGTTATAATTGCCGGCTCTCTGGAAGTAAAGGAAAAAGTCACCCTTCACGAAACTCATCTGTCTGATTCATATCTCTTCTCTCAAATGAGGGATTCTTATAGGAAGTTGGCCTTTTCCCCATGACTGCCTGTGGCATACTGCATTTTTCAAAGATGGCCACTCCAGGATAGATCCATCCCACAGGCTCTACTTACAATGTGATGCTGACACTCCTTCACCGAGAGGTGGAGTCTTGTTTCCTCCCTTAAGCCTGGATGGACCTTTGTAACTGCCTTAACCAACAGAACGGGGCACAAGTGGCGCTATGTGATTTCTGAGGCCAGGTTCTAAATACAGAGTGGCTTTGGCTTGGTCCTGTCTGCCTCAGAACATCTGCTCTTGAGCCTGGCTGCCAAGTTTTAAGGAAACTCAAGTTGCATCAAAAAGCCATGTCAAAAGGGGTATTTTGGCTAACAGCCTCCAACCAACAGTCAGCATCAACTGCCAGACAGGCAAGTGAATGAGCCTTCTGATGATTCCCATCCTGGCTCTCTCATCTTCCAACAGAGGTCCTAGACATCAATATGCAGAGACAAGATATGCCCTGTCTAAATTCCTGACCGCAGTGAGAGATCATAAAGTGTTATAGAGCAATAGATAACTAGTGTACCGCCTTGGGATGTTTTCACCTCTTGGCACTTGACAAGTCCTGACAGGAAGTGAATTTATCCCTCCCTGCTATTTTTACATAGTCAGAAGTCCCTTTAGATGATTCTGCCTTAAGAACACTAACCCTTGCAATTACTTTTGCATAGGGAAGAAACAAATATAAATTTGTTAGCTCACTCTTTTTTGAGTATCTTTTATGTACCAGGCATTAATCTGACCTCAGGGGGTCTTCCCTGGTGGTCCAGTGGTTAAGAATCTACCTCATAATGTGTGGGTTCGATCCCTGGTTAGGGAACTAAGATCCCAGATGCTGCGGAGCAACTAAGTCTGCACGCTGAAACCACTGAGCCCACATGCCACAGTCAGAGAGTCTGAGAGCCACAGAAGATCTCGCGTGACCCAATGAACATCTCGAGTGCTTCAACTAAGACCCAAGGCAGCCAAATTAATGAATTAATTAAACTAAAACAAAACCACAACTGACCTCATGGGACTTAGAATCTGGTGAAAGAGATGGACGATAAAATAAAAACTCACAGGAGAGTATGACAGATGCAGTGAGTATGGTGTTCAGAGGACCCTGATGGAGCAGGAAGCGGCAGCAGCTAGTGCAGCCAGCAAGGTTGGGAGAGGTTTTCCAAAGATGTGTCCCAAGACTGATCCTGAAAGGTAAGTCGGAACTGGCTAACTTGACAAAGGCGTAGGACTACCATCACCTGTGAAGGACAAGAGTGGTCACGTGAGTGTCACTCTGGCAACTACCACTCCCCATTCTTGCAAGAAGATGATGTATATCTGATTATTGGAAACAAGATTCTCTAACATTGCAGATCTCTGTCACAAGGCATTAAATCTGTCACAGGAATGGACTCTTGTTGTCCATATTTGGGGTGAAGGCAAGACAGTTATGTTATACATATCCTATGGGCTCCTGGCTCTGACAATTTTTGGGGCAAAAGTCTTAAGAAACAGAGCAGAAGGTAAATTAGTCCTCATGAGCTCCTGGCTGAACGCTGACTACTGAAATGATGTTCTGCGTAACATCTGGACATGGACGCTCTTCTCGGTACCTGACTGAGAAAATTCACCTGGGGTGAATTTTAATTCCATGCTTTTAACTTCCCATCATCTGAAATAACTCTTTTTGCTTCCTGGTGGCCCTAGTGCCTGACTCTGAGAAGATAAACAGATGGTCACTGCAGGAGTCACTGGGTCTTCATGTTTATTCATTTTTTAGCCCTCTCCTTTTTGGCAGGTCCCCTTTCTAGCTTATCTCACACAACCCAGTAACATAAGTGCACAATGAAAACCAGAATCCCTCCAGACAGTCCTCAGCACAAGTAACTCCTGTTTATAATAACAATTAAAAACCATTTTGAGAAAATAGAAAAGAAAATCTGGCATAGACATTCTAGAAAAATTTGCGGGGGGAGGGTAGGTGGGAAGAAATTTTCTCTAATAATTTTTTCTCCTTTGAAAAATAAAGAGTAAAAAAAAATTAAGTATATTATTCAAAAATTATTTTCTATGATTTGTCCTATACATTGACTTATGAATCTATGTAAGATGTCTTAGGATTTAGACAGACTTACCAACTGACCTTCATAAATTTCTTTGCCTCTGTAAAATTCAATTTTCCCACTTATAAAATTGGAGCTAATAGTGTTATCTACAAAATACAGATACTGTGATTTTTTTTGTTCTTCTTTTTGTTTGTTTGTTTTTGTCTGAACCATGCAGATTGCAGGATCTCAGTTCCCAAATCAGGGATCAAACCCACGCCCTCGGCAGTGAAAGCACAGAGCCCTAACACTGGCTGGCAGGGAAGTCCCCGGCACTGTGGCATTTAACTGAGGGAATGCTATGAAGGGGGTTGTGCCTCTTGGCCAGCACCTGGCATATAGTCAGTGCTCTCTCTGTCTGTCACACATATACACTCCAGAAATACAGAGAACAGAACAATTATTCATTATGGTCTTTAAGTTATTAATACTACAGGAAAAGTACACTACTTCCTCCAAAGAGCACTGACATTTTCATTAAAAAAGATTTCTCTTTTTTGAAACTTTCTCTCTTAGTGATTTTTTAGTCTAAAACAATGGTTTTTTAAAGTGTCTCTGAATCATGGGCTCCTTTGAGAATATTCTAAAAGTTATGGGCTCTCTCTGCAAGAAAATGCACACACACACACACACACACACACACACAATGTTCCTAAAACCTCCAAAGTCCAGTGATACATGCCTGGTTAAGAATCTCTGATCTATATAGCCTGGTGAGTATTTTCTGCCTATCCCACTACTTGTCACAAAACAAGCTGCCCTCTGACGCTAAAATGCACCTTTGGAATGTTGCAGTCCCATAACCTGAGGTGTTTAGTCAAGAAACGCAGCCTGAGTGTCTCCTGGCAGATTCCTGTAGCAGCATTGTAAAGGCCTTGCGCAATACACCAGGCCTCCTTCCAGACTGCTTATGACTCCTCCATATTCTTGCAGCGTGGACAGCTAGTATGTGAAAGGACACAGAAGCTAGCCTTAATCTGAGCGAGTCAACAGCACAGAGAAACTGCAGGAAAATAATGTATCTGAGAAAGTGCAAATTGCCCCCATGACAGCTGATTAAGCAAACTGTCCTCTTGGTCACAGGATATATCAGAAGTCATCACCAATTATTATTACCGGCTTCAGGAGCATCCTGTTCACTTGCTGGGAAAACTCAATAGATGTCAGAATGGATTTTAGAGTCAGAAAGTCCTGGATTTAAATCCCAGCTTTCTTTGCTATAAAAAATGGTGGAATAGTAATATAGTTGCTATTAGGGACCGTAGCCAAGGGTAATAACAGCATAGACTTTGGAGTTAGGGAAACTTGCTAGAAACGTTGACTCCACCAATGACTTACCTGTTTAACTTTGTGCAGGTTACCTGACCTCTCCAAATGCCAATTTTTTCCAAACGAGGCTTAACTGAAGCATAACGCCTATTTCAAAGGGTAATTCAATGAGCTAAGGTATGTATATATGCTTAGCTCAGTGTCTGGTACATATTAAACACACAGTAAATGGTGACAATGATGATGATGATGGTGTGCCGGGAGCCGGTGAGGCATTCCACTCGTGACAAAGGTCATGAGGAAGGAGGCTCGGCATACACAAAGGCGGGATCGAGCCTCAGGAGTCCGCCCGGATATTCTCGAGCATTTTCCCCCAAAAAACCAGAGTCTGCCTACTTTATTGCTTTGTGCTCTCACCTCTGACTTTACTGGGGGCTGTCCCCTACCACCATCTCGCTCTCTCTGTCAAAGAGTTAACTTACAGCTCCAATTAATAAAGTTCCTGGGCAACTAGGAGTGTTTAAATCCAAACCCCTCAGCTGGCTCTCTAACTCGCCTGACAAGTTTACGTGGACTCCTACAGCTATGCATACGATTGTTTACAGTCTCCCAGCCTCGAGAGGCATGGGAAGCTTAAGATATTCAAATAGCTTAGAGCCTCTCAGAGAGTTAGAAACTGTCAGAATAAGACTAGTAAAAGATTTCATTGATGAGTCAATGTTTGTTGTCAAGTTTTCACATCCCCTGAATTGTATCCTTGAATGTGTATTAATTAATAGTTGGTATGTAGAAAAAATAAGTAGTGGCCTTGGTGTTAGTAACTTTAGACCCTTAAGGTAATAAATTCTTTCCTTTGTTGTAAACCCATTACACATCCGCCCTATAGGAATGCAATTTTATCTTCGGAAGATGGCGCCAAACCTTAAAATAATTACTCTTAGAGAAAATAAGTCTTTGTTGATAAGTCCTTGTCAAGAGTCATAAAATGTTAGTAGGCCTTCTGGCCAGAAGATGATGTAAATCACCTAAACCATTTGTATACGATAAATTTGCAGGAAAGAAACCCTGGTTTTTGATAAGAATCAAAGACTGCTGACTTTACATCCCCTATTATCCTCTATGTGTAACTTAGGGTATAAAAACCCCTGTTGAAAATAAAGCTACGGGCCTTGCTCACCAACGCTTGGTCTCCCCATGTCATTCTTTTCACATTCTGGCTGAAGTCTCCATCTGGAGCGCAGAACCCACCATGCTTACTAATTATGCCTGGGCTTCTAATACCCACTCGAGAAGGTGTCTAGGGTGAGGCACCTTCTGCTATTCGAGAGGGCACCTGCGGCCTACATAAGTGGTGCAAACTTCTTGTCTTGAAGTTTTATTGGTCTCCCGCGTAAACCAAGCTACTCAGCCTCTTTTCTCCACTGAATTTTCCTACTGAGCTATCCTCATTCTATTATTCTTTATATCTCTAATTAGCATATAAATAGTCGCCTAGGCCGTCTCTCCTTCGAATACCCTGGATCAGCCGGGGCTGGACCCCGGCAATGGTGGTCATGCTGCTGCTGCTGCTAAGTCACGTCAGTCATGTCCGACTCTGTGCGACCCCATAGACGGCAGCCTACCAGGCTCCTCTGTCCCTGGGATTCTCCAGGCAAGAATACGGGAGTGGGTTGTCATTTCCTTCTCCAGTGCATGAAAATGAAAACTGAAAGTGAAGTCGCTCAGTCGTGTCCGACTCTTCACGACCCCATGGACTGTAGCGTACCAGGCTCCTCCGTCCATGGGATTTCCTAGGCAAGAGTACTGGAGTGGGGTGCCATTGCCTTCTCCCGATGGTGGTCATAATAATAGCTAATACTTACTAAGCTCTTAACTAAATTCCAGGAACTGTTCTATGCACTTCACACATATTACCTCATTAAATCTTCACAACCAATGAGGTAGGTCCAGTTATTACCTCCACTTTACACATAAGGCCCGCAGAGGTAAAATACATTGTTCAGCATCACAGAGCTGGTGAGAATTGAAGCCTAAGCAGTCAAGGTTTGAGTCTGTGTTAACTACTGTGTTTTTCTGATTGTGATGAGTCAAAACCAGCCCTTTTAAATAGCCATTCATGGTCATACCAAGGACTCAATTCACTAAGGCCAGTGAATTGAGTCCATTTCTCTGGCTGGGGCTCCTTTGCCTGCCCTGTACGTTTCAGCCCCATGGTGGGGGACCTACTGCCCAGGAGCAGGTGCATTTCCAGGGTCAGAGGACATTGATCCAGGAGGGTTTGGGAAGGTGGTCTTGAAAGGAAGGTCAAGACTACCTTTCCAAACCCTCCTGCATCCACTGGACTTTGGCACTTAACTACTCTGGCATGAGAGGGACAGCCCTTCTACCTGACCACACAGAGATACAGTGTTTGGGGTTTGCTTGAGGATTTCAAAAGGTGAACACATTGGGGCAGAAGAATTTTCCTGCATGTTTGTTTTGCTGCTTCAGAAGCTCCAACTACAAAGGGGGACCAGGAAGCCCAGGCTCACAGGAAAACCCTGGCCTTCTGCTCTCCCCCAAGAGTCACAAGGCTTCCACAGTCATGGTTCACAGGAACCCAAAAAGATCAGCAGGGACAGGTGGGCTGATGTCCTTACACCATGGAAAACATAGTCACTAAACACAGAGAGCCAAATTATGTTAACAGCCTAGGTCAGAGAACAGAACCTGTGAAGGAGGGGGGAGAAACCAGTCCAGTCTTTCTGGTCAGGTGACCCAGTGGCTGTGACAAGAAATGGCTTTATGACATTTATGACAAGAAATGGATTTAGCCCCTCTGATCTCCATCAGTGCTTCACCTTCTCACAAATCACCCCACACAAATATACCATCTAAGCTTCAAGGCACACGCCTGTCTCCCTCATCCTGAATCTGCTGCCCCAAGCTCCCCTGACACAGAAATGTTGGTTCCATTATAGCTGCTCAGCCTCCTTTGGCTTAGTTTGAACACAGTTCTGTGTTTGTACTAGTGGAGCGAGGCAGGCAGCCTTGAAACACAGGGCCAGCCGCTCCAGTCTCACTACCTGCAAGAGGTGGTCATTATCTTCTCTGCAACAGAGTGCCCTACATACCCGGAGTTCTACTTGTCTTTGCACCTGTCCCTGCCCACAAGGATAACCTCACATGCTACAAATGTGGGAGCAGTTCTCTGTCCTGGGAAGAATTCTAGAATGGAGACATAAAAGGAAAGAGGAAGCACGCTCCCCAGGAACCAAATGCAGTTGCATTCAAATATAAACCACTGGCTTCTCAAATTGGGTCACATGGCCTGTGGCTCAGGGAGCTTGGAGGGATGAAGCATCCGGGCTTCAGTGAGCAGAATCTGCAGGGAGTCATCAAACAGCCTCTGATCTGTGGCTAATCTAGATGAAGATACAGGAGGTTTTTCTCAAATGATGACAGAGAGCATGAAGCTGGAAGGCAGATATGCTTGGGATAACAGAACCAGGAATCCAAAAGAAAGTATAAAGTGGGGGGTAAAGCACTGATGACAGGATGAAATTTATGGACAAGAACAGATGTGTGAGTCCTGCATGTGTCTGAAAAATAAAAACCCAAACCAAAGGATACCACCTAGATTTAGATTACAACTCTTAATCCTAGGTACAAAACAATCTGAAGTTCTATTTCCTCACTAGTGAAACTGGGACACTGTGGCCCCTCCCTCATGAAGTTGTCATGAGGATTAAGAACAGTTAATACAGGGAAAGTGCTCAGCACAGTGATGTGATGATGGTTGTGATGGTAACAGGTAACATGTAGATGGTTCTTTGTACAGTGCTTCATAGCCAGGCAGTACGGTTCCAGAGCAGGTGGTTCTTAACCATCATATTATAGTAACTCTCATAAAGCTTAAATCTAGTTAGTACAATTATTACCAACTAAGGGAGAGATGTGGGCTGCCCTGGTAGCTCAGCAGTAAAGAATCTGCTTGTGATGCAGGAGACATGGGTTTGATCCCTGGGTCGTGAAGATCCCCTGGAGAAGGAAACAGCAACCCACTCCGGTATTCTTGCCTGGGGAATCCCATTGACAGAGAAGCCTGGCGGGCTACAGTCCATTGGGTTGCAAAGAGTCGGACACGACTTAGCGACTGAACTATCAACCAAGAAGAGATGTAGCTAAGCCACAGTAGGTGTGAAAATGACTTTAAGGATGTGGTTGGCAGTCAGTTCAATGGAAGTTACGTAAAGACTGTAATGAGGTTGTTGACAGTTCTTGTTACTATTTGCAGCAGAGGCATCACAGGATGACCTGAGGATGTTCTGCCTCAAGAAGAAATGACTTTGAGGTGACAGGACAGCTGCCTGCTAAAGTTACGAGGCTGCTCTTTAGGGACCCAAGGCCCAGGACTAAGCCAGGTGGGGGTCAGCGCTAGGTAGACAGATTTCAGCTCAATATCAGGAAGGCCTTTCTGACATGCTGGTCCAGGATGGGCAGTGAGCATCCTGCCCAGTGTCAGCAAAACCTATGGTTCTGAGATTCAAATAGTCGACAGGTGAGTGGTGGTTGGAGAAGATAAGGTCCTGTCCAGCTGAGACATTCCAGGGCTATAGGTACAATGGCCCATGAGACAAACACAATGCAGAAAGTTGTTCCCTTCGGGGGCTCCCTGTGATTTCTGGTTAACTCTTTCCTCTTTTTTTAAATAAAAATCTCAGCTTGTCTTACCTAAGGAAGCCATTGACGGAGAGCAGTTCTTTCCAGAATGAGCTACAAAGAAAAGATTTTTGTAAGAGAGGCCTAGGGTCTTCCCTGGTGGCCCAGTGGTTGAGAATCACCCTGCACTGCGGGACCCCTGGTGCAGGAAGATCCCACATGCTGCAGGGCAGCAAAGCCCACACACCGGAACCACTGAAGCCTGCGTGCTCTAGGGCCCACGCCCCTCAACAGAAGAAGGCACCATGCATCGCAGCTAGAGGTAGGCCCTGCTCACCACAACTAGAGACAGCCTGCGGGCAGCAGTGAAGACCCAGCGCAGCCAAAAATAAATTAAAAAAAAAAAAAGCATTGACGTGGGAAGTCCTGGAGCAGAGTGGGGTATAGAGGTAGCTAAGGGGTAGCAGGAGGACTCAGGATTGTTAAGGAGAGGAGTCAATGGGCAGAAAAAGGTGCCCAAAGTGAGGAAAGCAACAAAAGTTACAGGAGGTTACACAGAGTGGTGTAGAGCCTTTTCAACAGCTACTCAAAGCATGGACCAGGGAGCATCCGCGCAGGCATCGCCTGGTGCTTGTTAGAAACAGGCTCCACCCACACCAAGTCAGAGTCATTGCCAAGTCCACCAGGCGACTCGTGTGCACTTGAAAGGTGAAAGACAGTGATGTGGAAACCATCTAAGACAGACCCGGGCTCACATGTGCTGTGCTTTCGTCTCCAAAAGAAAAAGAAAAAAAAGGTGGGGCCGGAGGAAGACCTGGAGTCTGATCTCCATGGGGATGGCCCAGCTGTGCCTTCCAGCCCAAGCTGCTCCAGTGATGTCTGTGTCTTCCGTCGGGTTCAGAAGAGTCAGTCAAATCTGCATAAGGAAGCCAGCTGTAATGGGGCCTGTGGGCACAGCTACTCATCTGACACCTAATTAAGCCATCTTGACAAAATCATCTCTAGAATGCCCGTTATTATTTTAGGAAATGACACAAAGAGAATGATAATTAAAAGTAACAGCCTCGGAGTGAATTTGGACTTCATTCCAGTGGTTGGCAAGTCAAAGCACCTTGGGATTTTTTTTTTTAAGGTAACATTTCTATAAATTTTCATAGATCACACAACCTCAAAGCTTGTCTCTGCTGCAGGTTTTTTCCTCTTTCCTTTGCCATTGCTTTGAGTTTACAGCTTTATTCTACTGCTGTTTTTTTCTTTTTTCCCCACTGAGAACTTTTTGATCTTGACTTACAGTGGAGGAGGGCACTACTTCTGGATATTCCATACCATCTGAAGCAGAAAATGCCGAACACCATCACATAACGTTTTTCAGGTGAGAAGGCAATTTTACACTCCACAGATGGGCCCATGCGAGGCCTGTTCATGCAGAGGATTTTTCCACCCCAGACTTCCATCCGGATGGTATCCGGGATTTGCGCTGAAGTTCACCCACTGCCTTCCTGCTAGACCCGCTCTCCTCCTGAGCACCGCCATGTTCCCCTGGTCTTCAGGGTGTCCGTCAGGGCGCTCACGTCCTTTGTCACCTGCCCGGGCCCACTGTCTATGACCTGAGCCACTTGGTCAGTAACACCCTCGCTGTCCAGCCTTACGCCCTGTCCCCTCCTCCTGCTCCTCCTTCCTGACAAAATGCACCGAGGGATCATCCCACAGTCCACTTTCTCTGCTTCTGACTCCAGCTACCGAGAGAAATGGAGAGAACCCCCAGAACCAACTGCGGCCACCACAATTTCACAGTCTCTGTCCTCTCCTGGATTCTCAGCAGCACTTGCAAACATTTCACTTCTCTTCAGTCAGCTCTGCTCCTCTCCCACCAAAACCCTCCTCTTCCTTGATCCTGCATTTCCATCTTAGGGAAGCACCCTCTTCCCTCTTTTCAAGTTGTTTGAACGCAGATTCAACACCAGGGGCTTCCTGAGCTCACTTAGGCAGCATTTACAGCTCTACATTTGAGCAAATGAATGAGAATCTCTAGGGCGGTCCCAAGATGCCGTATCTAGACATTGCCTTAGCTGGGAACCACTCGCTGGCCTACATTCCCTGACCCTCTCATCTCATTCCCAGTTACTCACCAGTTGTCAGTCTGGCTTCTCTCCTCACATCTGAGAAAGGGGCAGCAGTGACAGCCACTACAGCCCAGGCATGCTGCCCAGGTTCCCAGTTCTCTGGAAACTGATGTGGCTGGTCAGTCCAAGACAGATGGATACCTTTTCTCTTTTTTTCGCCTTCTTCCTCTGACCATCTTCTCAGTGCCATTAGTGTGAGTCTTTCTTGCACTTTAAATAAGTTTGGTGGTGGCCTCCAGTTCCCCTGGGTTCAGCCCTCAGACCCCTTGACCATCTCAGTCTATGGTTCCTCCCTGGGAAATCCGTATGGCTTAATCTACAAAACACATGCTGAATTACATTCCTGCTCTCATTTCTCTCGTAATGTATCCATTCGTCCAACTCCTTGCTGGACATCCCCACCTGGTTGCCCCCCAGGCATCTTAACCTCAAATATCCCTGAGACCAAATCCACAGTTCCCCCAGCCCTTCCCCTTCTTCATTCCAGCCCTGTGCCAGCTCCTCCTCCTCTATCCTGTGCTACTTAATCTCTCTTAATATCTCCATTTCTGCTGCCCGGGAGCTGCCCTAGAAACCCAGACGCCATCCTATAGCCTTCCTGCTTCCTCATTTACTACATGTCATTCAGGCTTCCTAAGTTTTACCTCTTAAATATTGTAAGACTACACTTCTTCCATCTGACTTGTTGCGGTCATCCTTATTTCTTGCTTGGTCTACTGAAATAGACTCTTCATCAGACTCTGTCTCTAGTCAAGCCCCACCCCTGACAGTGGCTGGGGTGATATTTGTAAAATGCCAGTCTTGCTAGGTCCATCCCCTGACTTAAATGCTTCAAAGTCTTCCAGGATTGAAAGATAAAATCCTAGCTCCTTAGGATGGCACAGAATGCCCATGGTGACTATATTCAAATACCAGGCTGGGACCAGGGTGATGCAATCAGGGACCCAGGGTTCAAAACTTAAGGAGACACTCATTCTTGGGTGCTGACCTTGCACCTTCATGGCCCTGAGAATGAGTGCTGCCTTACATTTTGCACCATAAAATTGCCTCACCCTAGCCTCCACCCTGCCCAACTGTCTCTGTAGCTTTTGACTTAACAGTCCACCCCCACTCCCACCTTTTGTGCTTAGTACTCTTACTCTCCTTGTTGCCAGACCCTCACAGACACACCTCTCAAAGCTCAGAGTGATATCAAGAACGCCTCTTCCAATCCTGCCTCTATGGTCCCTTCGTTCCATGGGCATCACCGCTACCACTGCCCTGACTACATCAGTCTCCACTCCCTGTGAGCTTCTCAAGAGCACACATAGTGTTTCTCTGGCTAGCTGAGAATCAGCTGGTGCTGATCAGCAGCAATCAGCAGGTGTTCTACCAATGTTGCTGCTAAGTCGCTTCAGTTGTGTCCAACTCTGTGCGACCCCACAGACGGCGGCCCACCAGGCTCCCCTGTCCCTGGGATTCTCCAGGCAAGAACACTGGAGTGGGTTGCCATTTCCTTCTCCAATGCATGAAAGTGAAAAGTGAAAGTGAAGTCGATCAGTCATGTCTGACTCTTAGTGACCCATGGACCGTAGCCCACCAGACTCCTCTGTCCATGGGATTTTCTAGGCAAGAGTACTGGAGTGGGGTGCCATTGCCTTCTCTGTCTACCAATGTTAGCTGAACTGAATACAAGCCTGCTCTCAGAACTCGCTTGAGTTAGCCTCAGACCCACAGCTACCTCTCATCTGCTTCAGAATGACCTCTAAGGACTGCTATGTGCCAGGTATAAACTCGAGCCAGGCCTCTGTCCAGACCTCTGAGGGCAGAGGGGTGGCTGTTAAACCATCAGCTTTCAAAGGGTGGTAGTCAGAGTTTTAGCAAACGACTCCCCTTCTGACAAATTAACTTGATGTTAGTCTGAACTTTCCAGAGGAGTTATATAATGTCTGGCCGAGCACTATTTCTGAGCTTTCTTCCTGCCAAATTTTCAGCATGCTGGCTCATGCTTGCCAATCTTATAGCAGTGATATTTTCTAGTAGGGAACACGAGTAGCTTTGGGAGTTATTCTGGATCTCATAAAGTTGTTCCCGGGGCCATTTTATAGAGTGGGTTTCAGTAACACATCCCCTCGGGGGTATTGTTGCTGCCAGGAGAGGTCCTTGGAGTTTCTGTTGTTGAACTTCATTGAGTACCATCTAGGAGGGATCTGTCATAGACAAAACAGCTCTAGGGTAAATAAAACTGTAGCCTTATTTAGGGGCTTCCCTGGTGACTCTGATAGTAAAGCGTCTGCCTGAAATGCCGGAAACCCGAATTCGATCCCTGGGTGGGGAAGATAGTCTGGAGAAAGAAATGGCAACCCACTCCAGTACTCTTGCCTGGAAAATTCCATAGACAGAGGAGCCTGGTAGGCTACAGTCCATGGGATCGCAAAGAACTGACCATGACTGAGTGACTTCACTTTCACTTTACTTCTTTGGGGATGCGCCCTGTGCTATGTCCATGGCTGTATGTTCTCCATACAGCCTGGGTATACCTAATTTGCTCAGCCTTCTACCTTCCCCGGGGCTGTATTGTACCTGGCACCTAGTACGTGATATCATCTGGTGACAGGGCATGGGAGGAGAAACTTGGGGGCCAGACTTGGACCTGGAGGGGCTAGTCTCCAGAATTGCATAGCTGAGGGTAACAAGCAGAACACCATGCTCTGGCTTTCCGCTTACAGGGAGGCCCAAGAATACTGGAGTGGTAGTCTATCCCTTCTCCAGGCGATCTTCCTGACCCAAGGATCGAACCCAGGTCCACCGCATTGCAGGCAGATTCTTTACCATCTGAGCCTCAGGGATGGGGAAGGGAAGCAGTAATTGATAGCATGTGCAGGGTGGCTACTTCTTGGTTTCACTTTTCTGTTTAGCATAGATAAGTTTTCTAGCTTCAGGCCAAAGAAACCCAGCCTGAAACTCCCTTCTAGCTCCCTACTTTGGATCTATTACTAAATCCTGATAGAACATCTGAGGTAGACGTAGGCTTAACGGAGAGGAAGATAAGGGAGCCTGGGCACACAAACTCTGAAACAGATTATGTCATTACAAAACCCCCAGAGCAACAAAGAATCCTCTGTTTCCAGGAAGTAGGGGAAATATTTCTAAGGAGGAAGTGTGGGGCTCGAAGAGAGTGGGGGTCTGTGCAGCAAGGAGGGGTTATAAGGTGGTCCCTGTGGTTGGGAGGGAGGTTCTGAAACAGGGGCATGAGTGAGGCACAGTGGGCGATGCGCCGGGGAAGCAGCTGGTGTCTGGCCTGAGAGCCACGTAAAACTTTTTTTTAAACTGAAAAGTATTATAAAGTAAGATTTGCATTTTGGTTAGATAACTTTAGCAACAAGATGGAGGACAAATCTAGAGAGATTTTTCACCCCCTGGTTAGAGAACTGTTGTCCGCATTCATTTGGTCTTTCGCTGATCCCAATTTATGAAGTTTGTAATACAAGCCAGGCACTGATCTAGAGAAGAAAAGATAGCCTACACCAGGACTCAACAATACATATTGAGGAGACAGATTCAAGAAATACTTTGTTGTTAAAAATCATCAAGACCTTGGAACTTCCCTGGCGGGCCAATGCAGGGGAAATGAGTTTGATCCCTGGTCCAGGAAGATCCCACATGCAGCAAGGCGACTAAGCCCATGTCCTACAAATACTGAGCCCATGAGCCACAACCACCAAAGCCCTCATGCCCTAGCCCACACTCCACAGCAAGAGAAGCCACTGTAACGAGAGGCCTGCACACTGCAGCGAGAGAGTAGCCCCCTCTCGGCAACTAGAGAAAGCCAGTGTGGAGCAATGAAGACTCAGCACAACCATAAATGAATACAATTTTTAAAAAATCATTAGGACCTAGTGACTAACAATATGGGGATAGGTGGGAGGAGGGACTGAAAAGGAAAGAGGAAGCATACTGATGAATGGTTGGAACTAATACTATGTCCAGAGGATTTTTAGAGTATACCCTGTATGATACCATAATGAGGGATACGTGTCATTATACACTTGTCCAAACCCACTGAATACACCACATGAAGAGTGAACCCTAGGGAATTCCCTGGTGGTTCAGTGGTTAGGACTCTGCTTCCACTGCAGGAACTAAGATCCTGCAAGATGCATGGCACAGCCAAAAAAAAAAAATGAACCCTGATGTAAATTGTGAACGTTGGGTGATAAAGATGTGTCAGTTTAGGTTTATCAATTATAATAAATGCACCATCCTGGTGAAGGATGTTGATAACGGGGAGGCTATGCCTATGTGGGGCTTCTCTGGTGGCTCAGTGGTAAAGAATCCACCTACCAATGTAGGAGACACAGGTTTGACCCCTGGGTCAGGAAGACTCCCTGAAGAAGGAAATGGCAACCTGCTCCAGTATTCTTGCCTGGGAAATCCTATGGACAGGGGAACCTGGCAGATTACAGTCCATGGGGTCGCAAAAGAGTCAGACATAGTTCAGTTGCTCAGTCGTGTCTGATTCTTTGTGACCCCAAGGACTGCAGCATGCGAGCCTTCCCTGTCCATCACCAACTCCCAGAGCTTGCTCAAACTCATGTCCATCAAGTCAGTGATGCCATTCAACCATCTCATCCTCTGTCGTCCCCTTCTCCTCCTGCCTTCAATCTTTCCCAGCATTAGGGTCTTTTCCAAGGAGTCAGTTCTTCACATCAGGTGGCCAAAGCATTGGAGTTTCAGCCTCAGCATCAATCCTTTCAATGAATATTCAGGACTGAATAAGTTGGACACAACTTAGCGACTAAACAACAGCAACATGCATATATGGGAGTAGAAAGTATGGAAAATATCTGTACTTTCTGTTCAATTTTGCTGTGAACATAAAACTTCTCTAAAAAAGATTAAGCTTATTAAAAAAAAAAAAAATCAGTAGGACCTGACAATGATATTGAGTGGGGTAGGGAGGTGGGATGAAAAAGTAAGAGGAAACCTATTGATGGAGGGTTGAAACTAATACTATACCCATTACTTTAGAATTATATAAAGTCCAAAGGATTTTTCTGTAAGAAGCTCTGCAAAGATTAAAACACGTAGATCAAAACAGTCTTCATTTGCACTATCTTTGAACCAGGAGACTACTTTGGGATTTGTTATTTCTCCAGGTCAGAGACTTAGACCTGCCCTAGGGAAGTAATTATAAAATCAACTGAATTGTAGGTTGAACCCAGAGAGGTTGAAATAAAACACAAACGTCTTGCTGAGCTTCTCTCCGCAGCCTCGTGGTAAGCCTTTCCTACCAGTTCTAATTTTGTCAAAATGGGGTTGCTTTCATGTAATTTTAGAAGGAGCTTTCAAAAATGGAGAGCAGCGAGAACCGCAAGTGAACGCAGATGGGCTGGAGGACAGGGTGGATTTCATTTTATAAAAATGAAAAGTATCCATCTCAAGGAAGAGAATAAGATGAGACTTTACTAATGTTACTTTAAGAGGCAAATCAAATCATTCACTTTGTTAATTTAATTCCTTATCTACAACTACGAGTAAAGAATAGCAAAACTAGAAGAAGAAAAAAAAAAAAAAGCTGTGTGCTTTAAATGCCTGTAAAGACACATGCTTAGTTCTGCACTGGGTTGTATGCATCATAAAGTCATGCTGGGCAAGTGGCCCAGATCGCCTCCAAGTCTCACAGTTCTGTAAGGCAAAAGGATGAAATATAATATTTACAACCCTGGGAATGAATTAATCCCTGAAGAAAAGAAGGACTGAATTTTCTCACCTGCTCACATTCAGCTGGCTCAGAACCTAAGCAGGGCACCAAGGACCGGTTTCTTCCTGTTCCCACAGGGCAGGACACCAGATTCAAGCCTTGAAGCTAAATATCTGACCTGTCAGTGCTGGGTCTTTGTGGACTTCCACCTGTTCTTCCTGGTAAATAGCTTCTAGGAGTTTCACCTCTGGGAAACTGCAGGGACAGCCCTGACAACAACATCAAAAACATTCTCAAGAATAGCTGAAGATGCCTCAGGTAACAGAGTATGCACCCATCCTAAGCAGTAGCAAATGCTATATGGGCTGCACTTTTTTTTTTTTTTTTTGAAGTGGAGAAAAGCAGTTGATCAGAAGAAGCTAAGCTCCACTTACTGCTGACATGCAAACCCAGCTTTGACAGCTGAGCTGCAGCTTTGCTCCTGGTCTACAGGTGAAATGAGCTCTCAGCCTTGCAGAAACGTATTGGTGCAGGAGAGAGGTGCCTATGAGCAAGGACCAGGCCTCACACTTGCTGGGGCATTTCTGGTGGGCTTTGAGGAAAAGAACAACCTTCTACCAGAGCAGAGAAAGGGGAAGAATGAAGAGGCCACATAGGGCAGGCTCTTGTCTTCCATGCTTTACTGACAGAAAGGGCTGAAGACATTTTATATGTCCTCAGCTGTCAACAGGAAGAAAGGCAGGAGTAAAACAGGTACCCAAGGCTGCTGGAGGTCCTCATGCCCTGCCTGTAGTAGAGATCTAAAGGCAGCTATAGGACTTCCCTGGTGGTCCAGTGGTTAAGAATCCACCTGCCAATGCAAGGGACACGGGTTTGATCTCTGGTCTAGGAAGATTCCACATGTCGTGGGGCAGCTAAGCCTGTGCGCAACAACTACTGAAGCCCTCGTGCCCTAGAGCTCTTGCTCTGCAACGAGAGAAGCCATTGCAATGAGACGCACACGCTCTGCAGCTAGAATAAAGCCCTCATGCAGCAATGAAACCCAGTGGAGCCAAAAATAAAATTAGAGAAAAATAATAAACGTGGCTATAAGTTTAAGATGAGGGGATCTCATCATATTATGCTTGCTTTGGTTCCCTGAAATTCTCTGTCAGGGTATTCCTTTCCTCTGTCTGTAATAACACCCAATCAGTAAGACTGCTGTGACTGCTGCTGCTAAGTCGCTTCAGTCGTGTCCAACTCTGTGCGACCCCATGGACTTCAGCCTACCAGGCTCCTCCATCTATGGGATTTTCCAGGCAACAGTCCTAGACTGGGGTGCCATTGCCTTCTCCCATCAGTAAGACTGAGAAGAACAAAATGGAGGACAGGACTTTACTTCTACCCCAAACATACACGGGCGGAAGGTTCCTTTTTGCTGAGTAGCTCAGCCATAGTATTACAACTTCTGTACAGTAAGAGGTGTTACTTTCTATACAATGGGTTTTCCTACTACCTGAGAAGTTACTTACTGAGGGTCTATAACCAAGGTAAAACACCCTCAAAGTCTAGATCTGCATCAGCATTTCCCTTAAGAGCTCAGGTTACAGCCTTTATGAAGGAGTTGAAAAACAAATATAAATTAACAGCCACAAAAGATGGAGACTTGGCCTCTATCTTTGTCTCTCTCCTTTTTTTTCTTTGTAGATATTTTGTGCAAATACTTGTCTTTGGTTTTCTTTGCAGAAAAGCAGAATAAACTGAGAAAAAGGAGAAACGGGAAGGAAAATGGTGAGAGAAGCGGGGAGGCCACCTGTATAAAAGGTGGCAGAAGAATGAGAACTGACAACCATCCAAAGCTTTATTTATTTAGTTCCTAGCTTTCTGTTTCTTGGCTATATGGTGATCCTGGCTATCTATATAGTCAAGAAATTAATTTACTTTTCTTTTTTTCCCCCTCTCTTGTCTTCCTTTCCAATCTCCCAGAATGTTTTTTGACATCTGACCATTTGTAGGATACAGGTCGAGTTAAGAGCCTGCCTCAGTTTTAACACCAGACTGCCTGGGTTTGAACCCCAGCTTTCCACTGCTCTTTAACTGAGTGCTCCTCGGTACATGACTCAAACTCCTTGTGTTACAGTTCCCACCTCCATTAAATAAGAAAAATGAGCAGAACCTGGTTATAGGGTTGTGGTATGGATTCTTTATTTATAAAGTGCTCTCTGAAATGCCAGCCATGATTATTATAAACCCTCACCTCATCTCTCAGGTAAACAGTATCTTCCTTTGCCTCAATTTAACACGACTGCAGTCTCTACTTACTGTATATCAGTTCCCAGAACTCTTAATGAGTGCGGCTGGTCTCACAGGTTTCTTGTAGTATGTCTCAAGGAAGTGGGCTTGGGGTTCAGTGCAGCCCAGTTCTGGCTGAATACCTGGTACACCTGTGAGTCTGTCCTGGGTGGATTGGCCTTGAACCCCAGGCAAGCCTAGGGTCATCCAAGGCCAACCCAGGACTGCAGCCATAGCAGAGCCTGGTGCAGATCTGACCTGGCCCCCACAAACCTCTATTGATCCATCCATAATTTTCTGCCACCAAAAGCATGTGCTGAATGCTTCAGAAGCCCAGCACTGCCCCGGGGACAGTCTTGCTGTTTCCTGCACTGCCCATTCTTGTCCATCTCCATCCAAAACATCTTTCTCCTTCTCACTACCTGGCAAAATTCTACTTGCCCTTCCAAGATTTATTTCATTCTCATCTCTTCTATCATAGGGATTATATCTATCTTGACATTATTTTCCAGGTTAGTGGATAATATTCTGGCTTGACTCCTCTACCAGTCAATTCCTGGTGAGCCCAGCTACACTGGGGAGGCTTTTTTTTTTTTCATGTTGCAATAAAAGCACATATTGGGCAAGAAAAATTTATTTCTAAGAAGAAACATATTTCAGTGAATGTTTAAACCATATAACACTCCCAGAACAGAAACAAAAACTATCATGAAATTTTTAATCTTCATCCTTAGAAGTCCATCATCTTCAGAGCCAGGTAAACAGAGCCTCAAAATCCACCATCATTACCAAAATTGGGGAGGCATTTCTGAATGACCAAATGACTTTGGACTGGCCTCAGTTAAGCCACTTGCCTGTGGGCTTTTGGTCAATATTAAGAGTCAGATAAGGGAGAATGGATACATTTATATGTATTCTGAGTTACTTTGCTGTCCACCTGAAACTATCACGACATTGTTAATTGGATATACTCTAATATAAAATAAAAAGTTTAAAAAAGAAATGTAATCTGAGCTCCTACAGATTTCTTCTTGGCTGAAAGTGGGCCAGACATGTGAAATCTTATATCACTGAAGGGGAGAAAAGAAGTTACCACCCTTTTTGGAGGAAGTTCCAAAGGAACAATAGTTGTTTCTTAAGCATTTCTGAGAAAGAAGGAAGAAAACATCCCTTAATTTCAGTTTAAGTGCCACTGGGCAAACAGATATAATCTATGAGGAACCAGCTAAAGTATGATTATGTAAAAGAAAATTACAAATTTTTCATGAGCTCTGAAGTTGTTGCAACTTATTTACATAATAGAGTTCTAATGAATTTGAAGGATGGTGAAGATGGTAGTAAAATGTTATACTAAGAGCCTTATAGAATTACAGAATGTAACAGTTACAAGTGACTTTATAGACATATTGTTGGTTCTTAATCATGAGTATGGTGCTTCCTCGGTGGCTCAGCGGTAAAGAATCTGGCTGCCAATGCAGGAGACACAAGTTTGATCCCTGGGTAGGAAAGATCCCCTGGAGGAAGGCATGGCAACCCACTCCAGTATTCTTGCTAGGAAATTCCCATGGACAGAGGAGCCTGGTGGGCTACAGTCCATGGGGTTGCAAAGAGTTAGACACACTGAAGCAACTGAGTACACAGGCAATCACGAATACATGGTACAATTTCCACTGTTCCACAGAAAACTAAGATAGATTTGGATAATCAGTTGTCACATTTTTTTACAAAGTAAGACAAATTCAATTTAAAAGGTCCTTCTTTATTCCAAGATTAAATTTTTCCCATTTTTGTAGTGTTAATATATTCTTTCTTTTATGAAAAATGGTGACTATGAATGGTAGTTTTTTTTTTTTAATGTAGCCTATTTAACTCTGCTTCTTATTATTATCCCAATCAGTTAAATTTTTTAAATCAAAATATAATATGCATATATTCCCAATTAATTTTAATAGCTCTGTATTTGTAATAGCTTTCTAGCTTGGCAAAATGAAAAGCTGAGCAACCTGAGATAAATTTCCCTAATTTTTTAAAATAAAATTTATGGGTATGATTTATAAAAATTTATGAACCCTGATTGAGTTCAACATCCTATTTGAAAAAAAAAAAAAAAAGGAGTCTGAAGAGGTTAAATATTAAAGCATTATACACGCACTGAAGGTCCCGTAGCCAGTCAATAGCCAAGCCAAGACTGGAACCTGGGCTCTTGCCTCCTGAAAGTTCAGAGCTCTTACAGCCTACTCAGCTTCACAGGCGTCCAGGATTAGTACAGAGGGGAGAATTTGACCTAAAGCTACTTACAGTGCAGAACTGTGATGAACATGAGTTTTATGTGGTCAATTAGATTACACGTTAAGTTGTATTGTGCTTTGCCACAATTATCTCTTACAATCATGACAAATAATCTTTACCTGGCATGAATTATGCATTTTTGTGTGTGATTTTCATCTGATCAAAACTCAGTAGGATAACATAAAATTTTACAAATATACAGAAAGAAATATGCCCTTATTTCATCACCTCGCTCATAAGCTACTTAGCTCATTTTCTTACTTATCAGTCACAAAACAGTAGCTGCCACTATTTTTCCCTTGCAGCTCACAATATAAGAGTTCCAATGCAATAATTCTGCCTCTAGGACAAGATGAGCCAGCTTCCTCAAGCCTACCTATTAAGCCACGTCCTTATCAGATAACACACGTGATCAGACCAAGGTAAATATAAAAAAACCCTGGAGCCAGGAAAACATTCAAACTCTGTGATGCCAAAAAATTGTAATCAGAGGAGCTGATGAAGAAAGCATTTGTCTTTCTAGACTTCTGCTCTGCCTTCCCTTCATCCTCTACTTTTGTTTATTTTAGCTTTCTTTGATGATGCTTTTAACATTCAGCTTATCTCTGATTTTAACAAAATCCCAGTAAGAATATGTACCTATCGCTTTGGAGGTGATTACTCCAAGTTAATTTCTATAACCTGCCACAGATAATAGTACCCCTGCAGGTCATCTTGTTGTCATCCATCTGTCCCCTGGAGCCAGATGGGGGTACACATATGATCCAGTACAAAATTACACTCATCAATCCTGGAGATAACACACGAACCAAGGTTTCTTCTTTCTTTTTTTAAACTGAGGTAACTCATATATCATTTCAAAGTGCACAGTTCAGCAATGATCAGTATATTTACAAGGTTGTGCAACCATCAGCACTATCCAATTCCAGAATCTTTCACCCCCAAAGAAATCTCATACTCATTATCACTCCCCATTCTCCTCTGTCCCCAGCCCCTGGGAAACCACTAATTGACTTTCTGTCTCTATGGATTTGCCTATTGAACGAAGGTACTTTTGATCCCAAATAATAATAATAACCAAAGTGACCTCAATTCAGTTAACCCAGGACACACACAAACACACAGATACACACACACACACCCCTCCATGAAATACCTCTCTGGCAACACCTCACCTTCCCTTCTAGTATCAGGACTCCTTCCATACCATTCCCCTGTATTTCAGAGGTGATATACCTGCATTTGTCTTACTCAAGATGCAAGCCATCCCACCTTTTTCCTCCTCTGTCAAAAACCGTGATATGTTCTATTAGGGTTCTGCATTTGTAGGGTAATGCTTAGGTAAATTCCCCTCTGCTAAGATGCTAAGAAATAACAGATTAACAGTTTAGTGGGGACCTTCTGAAGTCTAAAGCTCAGCTGGGATGACCATCTGACCCAGTTGTTTGGGACTATCTCAGCGTATGCCTGTTGCCTGGCTTAATTATTAACAGCATTCCCTTTCCCTCTCAATATTGTCATGGTTTGAGCATCTAACTACATGGTCTCCCAACCTTACCCAAAATAAATGACTAATTACGGTAACTATGAGCACTGTGTCAGGCCAACAGGGGAAATATATTTAGGGAAATGAAGTTTTAATGTTTCTCACACTGCACCCCAGTTCTGCATTCCTATAAAAGGTTTAAATTCACCAACCTGTAGGAATCAGGACTTCATCCACAGGCAAAAAAGCATCAGCTTCTATAGTGACTTCATGGTCATATATATTTGGGGAACCCTGGGAGAGAAAAAGTAGAGAAAGAAATGAAGATTTAATGCTCAGTCTTATATATTTGCTTTACAACTTCTCTTGCAGAAATGATTTCAAGTATTGATGAAAACTTCAGAAATCTCATTTGACTGATGAGGATGACTAATGTGTTCATTTAAGTTAGGTAAGTAGAGGCTCAGAATAGTAGCCGGTACATCTGAAAGAAGATTCCAAGGATGATCCCAGCATGACTTTTCTGAATGGAATGATGAAAGTGAAAAGTCAGAGAGACAATGGTGGTTTGAAAGCCTTTAGGGTTTACACTTATTAGCAGAGGGGTTTCTTCTACTCTTCACATGCCAGGCAAAGAGAAGAGCAAGGGTCAGCCACCTGTAACACACAGGTGCTGGGTGTTCAAAGCATCGCCTGCAGGCTCGCTCGGGGTGGGCCATGTCACCACTTCTCTGGCCTAGTTCCCACCCAGAAGTCCCCCACTCCCTGCCACATAGCAGAAGACTGGGAGTCAGAACTGGGGTCCCAGCTCCTCCATAAAGACAGCCTGCCCTCCTGGCAGAGTCCAAGGCAGGTACATTAAGTGTTAGTCGGTGGTCAGAAAGGCCTGGGGTCTAATCCTGGCTCCCAGTGAGTGGCCCAGGGAAGTCACTAAACCTCCTGGAATCTCACTTCCTTCAGCATAAGACTGGGCTGATGCACCCATTCTCTCCAGGGTTCTCATGGGGAACAGTTTAGTCAAATGTGCTTGCAAACTGGAAAATACACATATGTGCTTCTAACAAGAAGGGTTATATTTTAACAGCAGTATTTTTAGTTAATTAAAAAATTTATTTATTTATTTATTTATGGCTGTGCTGGGTCTTTACTGCTGCACGGGCTTTTCTCTAGTTTCACAGAGTTGGGGCTACTCTTTAGTTGCAGTACAAGGGCTTCTCACTGCTGTGGCTTCTCTTGTTGCAGAGTACAGGCTCTAGGGTGCACGGGCTTCAGTAGTTGTGGCCCACAAGCTCAGTACTGTGGTTCCGAGGCTCTAAAGTACAAGCTCAACAGCTGTGGTGCACAGGCTCAGTTCCTCTGCACCATGTGGGATCTTTCCGGATCAGGGATCTAACCTGTGTCTGACGCACTGGCAGGCAGATTCTTGACCACTGAGCACCAGGGAAGCCCTAAGAGCAGTGTTTTAGAGCTTCCCAGCAAAAGATGTCAGAGAAGGCAATGGCATCCCACTCCAGTACTCTTGCCTGGAAAATCCCATTGACGGAGGAGCCTGGTAGGCTGCAGTCCATGGGGTCACTAGAAGTCGGACACGACTGAGTGACTTCACTTTCACTTTTCACTTTCATGCATTGGAGAAGGAAACTGCAAGCCACTCCAGTGTTCTTGCCTGGAGAAGCCCAGGGACGGGGGAGCCTGGTGGGCTGCCGTCTATGGGGTTGCAAAGAGTTGGACACGACTGAAGCGACTTAGCTAGCAGCAGCAGCAGCAGCAAAAGATGTGGGATGGAAAGCAGCTGAGGGCTTTGCTGAGTGAATGCTCAAAATAAACTACACCGGTAGTTTCCAAATGGGGATGATTTTGCCCCACAGCTGTCCTGAGACATGTTCAATTGTCACGACCAGGGACAGTCATGCTCCTGGGGAAGCAGTTCTTGGAAGAGGCCATGGATTCTGTCAAACAGCCGACCGCGCCCAGGACAGCCTCTCCACCCCCACAACGAGGAATTATCTGGCCCAAAATGTCAACAGTGTTGAGGCCGAGAAACCCTGAGCTGAGGTAAATTGAAGGCTCTGCAGTTTCCTGAGACGTAGGCAGAGAGAGGTGTGCGCTCTGGGTACAAACTGAAAACAGACTCTATGGTGAGATGGCTTCAGCCGCACAATCAAATGGAGTCATCCTGAGGAGAAAGGCCAAGATTTTAGAGGCCATGAGAATTGATGTCTACACATGACAGACACCAGTTTATTTACACTACCAAGAGGTTCTGTTTCTGAGGAACTAGGATCCACTTGGCTTGTCCCAGCGGTCGGGGGTAGGAGTGGGTGGGAGACAAGGCTGGAGCAGAGGCCTCTGCCCACACCTTCTTAGCCACATCTT
>NW_011494938.1:2788800-2789174 GCF_000754665.1 Bison bison bison
CCACATCTTTCGACCCTGATCTGACCTGGGAAGGCAGGTCCAAGATGGCAGTGGCCTGCATGGCTGCCTATAGCTGTTACAGCCTAGAAGGGTCTCTCTCCCATGTGACTCTCCCTGTGGCATCATCTCATGCCTCAGGCTACCGAGAGCACCGAAGAGGTGCCTGGGACTGAGGAAGAGAATTTGGGACTCTTTCTTTGGCTCGAATTATTTGTCTGATGCTCACCTCAAGGTTGAGTAGTATTCCACTGTATGAATATACCACTTGTTTATCTGTTCTCCTGTTAACAGACTTTTGGGTTGCTTCAGAAGTTTTTTTTTACTATTCTGAATAGAGTGTCTTGGGAATTTCTTTTACTTTTTTTTTTTTTTTT
>NW_011494938.1:2789274-2804101 GCF_000754665.1 Bison bison bison
TCATCCATGTTTGTTCTTTATTTTTATTTTTTTTTTAATTTTTTATTCCTTTATTTCTTTTTTTTTTTAAATACTAGGGCAGGAAGAAAATGATTCCATATGAAAATCACAAACCAATAAACTGAGTCCAAGATGTTAAGAAGAAGTCTGGGAGGAGAAAGAAAGGAACACTGACTAAGCACCCACTCTCTTAATTGTTGAGTCACTAAACAGCAGTAACATTCCTTCAGTAAAGAAAGCATGCTTTTCAGTTTATGGCTCTCTTACTTGGAATAATGCAATGTCTCCTCTCGTGGATTATTACTGTTGGATTATTTTCTTTTCCAGGCTGATGAAAACTTGGCAAGGAATGCTGATTCACAAACAGAACTGAGGCCCTTCTCTGAGTTCAGTGTTTGCTTTCATTAACTTTGGTTGCTACTATTTGTATTAATAATGTTAATCATTGAGAGCTGACTATGGCTTGGATGGGGCATTAAAGACCTTTATGTGCATTGCCATGACCACCACCTTAATTCAGCTCTAATCACCTCTAGCAAAATAGACACTGTTGGTTCCTACCCAAAAGCCATCTCAACTCCATTATTAGCAAACACCCTCCTTTCCCCCTGGCAGAACACTGACTAGTTGATTCATCCTATATGAGGATATATTCAGGGATAGGACCCCGACCTGGGCCCCAGAGAGCAAACTGTCTAATTCCCTCGCTGGTGATTAGGTTAAGCAGAGCATAGGACACACTCTGGCCAACAAAATGTGAGCAAAGTCTGTTGAGGAGCTTCTGGAAAAAGTTTTGCTTCTTCTTAAAAATGGAACATTAGAGATGGAAAAAAAAGAGGAGGTCCATTTTTTAAAATCTCTGGATGTGACTATATGAAAAGGTGACTCATGGAGCTGTGGCAACCATTTTGTAATTATGAGGGGATAAGCCTGAAGACAAAAACCGTAACACTGAAAAAGCAGAATGGAATGACGGAAGAATTTGGGTCCTTGATCACATACCTACACAGACATACCAGAACCATAACTATTGCTTTTCATCTCAAATTGCCCCAGGCCTGCTTTCATAGCTCTTAAGGCAAAGTTTCAGTTTTGTTTTGTTTTTTTAAAGTTCACCCACTTTTGCATTAGATAAGAAAGGAACAGCCAAAAGAAAAAAAAAAAAAAACCTCAACTAATCTACAACCTACATACCTTTTCCATTCTTTGAAAAACACCATGCTTTCCTGTCTCTAGGCCTTCAACACTCAAACTTAGAAGTGATGAGTCAAAGCTTGACCCCCCCCAAGTAGGACAAAAGTTTGCTAATTAAATTTAAAAGACAAACAAAAAGAAAATACATATGATGAGTTGATTACTTTAAATATTAAGTTTTGAGCTATTTTTCCTGGGGAGGGTTTAAAACACACAATAATGCTTTTCTGGTGGAGCAAGAGATGTTCTGAAAATTCAGAGACCCCTTGACCCCAGGCTGATTAACTGCCCAGCAACTCTTACGTGTCTGCTCCAAAGGCTGGTGGCCCCCACCCCTGGAGCTACTGGCTGTGGATCTGAGCTGTACTTACTAAGACAGCACACACAAGGGAGTTCGCCCTGACCACTTTTCTGTGTGGGATCTGTGATCTGGGAAACAATCCAGCCTCTGGAAAAAAAAAAATTTAGAAATACCTGTCCCTCCAAGTCCTTGTAGGAAAATTCTGGTCAGGAGGGTCCTCCTCTCGGGTAAACAGAAAGAGCCTTAGTGAACCTTACACCCCCATTTTGTGTCCTTCATTGGAACACACAGGCAGATGTAATACTTCACACCGAATTTCTCTATTTCTGAATCTATTCCTTTAGACCACCCCCTTGGTTAAAAAAATGTGGAAAATAGTGAAAAATCACCATGATCTGCCACCCACATAATACCATTAATATTTTGTGTTATTTCTGTGAAGTTTCCTTCTGAACTTATTTTTGAAAGTGGGGTTTTATGCTTATGACTGCAGAGTCTTTTATGGCTTGTGCATGTTTGTCTTTTTTTTTTTTTGGTCTGTCTTTAAGATCTCAAGAAGGATGGTTCTTCAACATAAGGAATGAGCAAGTGAAGAACCACCTTTCTTATTTTCAAAGGAAGAGCTTTGGAAATTATGTAAGAACAAAGTAGCTCATGCTATTTGAAAAGATTCTAGAAAAAAATCAGCAGGACCATCAGCAAACTCCTAAAAAGTATAAAAATGCAAGGTATTACTAGCTGGCTGTGAACATCATTTTGTGGTAGGAAATCATGCCAAAGTGATTCAAGTATAGTGAACAATGATGAGCTTCTCAGATGAAGAGAAAGTCATAGACGGAATCTAGAGTTTAGCTAAGTCTTTTATTCTGTGTCATGTAATAACTTCCTCAATAAGCTAAAATATTACCAGTAGGGGGGAATGAGGTAGTTTAGAAGGATAATTACCTAAGAGGGGCTCTCAGTGTCTTCCCACCACTCTTAGGTGGTTTGTACAGTGGGAGCACCCCAATACTGGCAGCATTTCCTAAAAGGGGCTGGGCTAAGTACATTTCCAAGGATCCAATATAGAAAATGCCTTACTTAGAAGTAATTTTTAGGGGAGGGGGAGGAGTGGAATAGGGGAAGCAAATGTAAGCCCTTGTCACAGTTAGAGGAGAGGGAGTATTTTTTTTTTTTTTTAATATTTTTATTTATTTATTTGGCTAAGCCTGGAGGATCTTCAGTTGTGGCATGCAAACTCTTAGTTGCAGCATGTGAACTCTTAGTTTTGGCATGTGGGATCTAATTCCCTGACCAGGGATCGAACCTGGGACCCCTGCTTTGGGAGTTCAAGAGTCTTAGCCACTGGACCACCTGGGAAGTCCCAGATGAGAGGGAGTTCTTGAAATAGCTAGTTTTACCTGTCTGAGCATGTGGGCAGCCAAGCTATTTAATGTACTCCCTTCCCTATAATTTCCATTTGTTGAGCAGCTACTACGAGTCAGATGCTTTGCTGGGTGCTGTTCCTCACTCCAAGGGCGACCCCATCTCCAGAGTAATTCCCTAGTGGGTTAGTCTCTTCAGTCACAGCCCCACCACCCCCAGGTCAATCCACAAAGCTCATTGCAAGAGAGAAGAGGCAACTGACACTTTATACTACAGCAGGTAAGCAGAGGCAAGTTCACTTACCTGGCCTGCCAGGTTGAAGTAAGAATGATTGGTCAGATTGACTGGGGTGGTCTGACTGGCCTGTGCTCGATAGTTGACCACAAGCTCGCCGCCATCCAGCGTGTACGTCACCCAGACTTTTAACTCTCCAGGGTAGCCTTCCTCACCGTCTGGACTGACCCGTGAGAACTCGACACCATTTGACAGCACCCGAGGGGTCCAGAGGACCTGGAAGAAAGTGTTTTCAAAGCTATTTAGTCACTCTAGTGCCGAGCTAAATGCCACATTGCAATATTTAAGGACAGCTTAGAACCTTAAAAATAAAACTAGTGAGGATAGCAAAACAGAAGCAGACTCACAGATAGAAAAAACTAGTGTTACCAATGGGGTTTCTGTAAGGATAGAGGATTAAACATACAAACATCTATGTATAAAATAAATAAACTACAAGGATATATTATACAGCATGGGGAATATAGCCAATAGCTTCCCTTGTGGCTCAGCTGGTAAAGAATCCGCCTGCAATGTGGGAGACCTGGGTTTGATCCCTGAATTAGGAAGATCCCCTGGAGAAAGGGAAGGCTCCCTACTCCAGTATTCTGGCCTGGAGAATTCCATGGACTGTATAGTCCATGGGGTCACAAAGAGTTGGACATGACTGAGTGACTTTCACTTTCACTTATAGTAACTTTATTTATTTAGAGAAGAGGTTAATTTTTTTTTGGCTGCACTGGGTCTTCATTGTTGCATGGGCTTTTCTATAGTTGCAGCGAGTAGGGGCTACTCTCTAGTTGCACAGTGTAGGCTTCTCACTGTGGTGGCTTCTCTTGCCGCAGAGCATGGGCTCTAGGCATGCGGGCTTCAGTAGCTGTGGTTCCCAGGCTCTAGAGCACAAGCTCAGTAGCTGTGGCACATGGGCTTAGTAGCTCTGCAGCATGTGGGATATTTCAGCACCAGGGATTGAACCTGGGTCTCCTGCATTGGCAGGCGGATTCTTTACTACTGAACCATCAGGGAAGACCCTATAATAACTTTAAATGGAATATAATCTTTAAAACTTGTGAACCACGATGTTATACACCTGAAATGTGTACATAATCTTCTATGCCTTATCAAGTGCCCATTATGAGCCCAGGGACTTGCTAGAAACGTCACACAATCTTTTCTGTCTCAGGACTGACTTAAAGTGGGTACCATTATCCTCATTTAAAGATGAGAGAGCAGAGGCTCAGAAAGGATAAACTGCTTGTTCCAGGCCACACAGCTAGTAAAACGCTGGAATTGAATCAAGTGATCTAATCCTAGAGCCTGCCTCCTTATCATACACCATCAGAGGATGAGGTAGCCAGAGACCTCCAGTCCCTTTGGGGAGCCCTGGGATCACTAGTAAAGGGAATCTTTGCTGACATGAGACCTTCATTTGTTGGGTGCTCATTAGCCACTGACCTGGTGCTTTACATAAACCATTTGAAAAGGATTGGGCTGAACCAACTAAAATTACCATTTTTGTAGGTCAAAACAGTTGTGCACTGGCAATTTCTTTTTTTTTTTCCCCACTGGCAATTTCATATGGGTACAACTAATATTATTACCCACATTTTACAGATAAACAAACTGAGTACAGTGGTGTTAACTTGGCCTTAATGTGGGAGGTGTTAACTCTACCTCCCACATTCTATAGGATGGAGTAGAACCCTTTCACACTTAATGCAGTTACTTAAAGGGAAAAAAATCTTGTTTAAAGTCATACATGTAATGAGTGACAGAGCTAGGATTCAAACTTAGCCTGAGAGTCTACACTATTCCACAGCCTTACTTTCAGTGAATGTTTTATTCCAATCTTCGTTTTCAACGGCGGAGTTGAGACCAAACACTGTCATTCCAAATAGACTTGGAAGACAGCAACCTGTGTGGGCCATAAGAGTGGCCCATGCGCCCAGGCTCTGCCTACCGACTCCTGACATGGCCTGCATCTCTCACTGACACTACATTTGCCAGGAAGTGGAGCCCGGTAGGAAGGGAGGTCTCTGCCTTCACCTACAGTGAAAGCAGCTGGTATTTGAAACAAATTCAGTGACCTCGGTAAAAAATTAATTTTACACCCTAATTATCTCCTGGAAATGGTGAACTTTTGAGACACTTGAAATATAAAACCCGGTATATGTGTGATTAAAGAAAAAGGTCAATTAAAGTCAGTCCTAAAGGAAATCAGTCCTGAATATTTATTGGAAGGACTGATGCTGAAATTGAAACTCCAATACTTTGGGCACCTGATGTGAAGAACTGACACATTGGAAAAGACTCTAATGCTGGGAAAGATTCAAGGCAGGAGAAGGGGACAACAGAGGATGAGATGTTTGGATGGCATCACAGACTCGATGGACATGAGTTTGAGCAAGCTCCGGGAGTTGGTGATGGACAGGGAAGCCTGGCGTGCTGCAGTCCATTGGGTCGCAAAATGTCAGATACTACTGAGCGACTGAACTGAACTGAACTGAACTGAAAGAAAAAGGAATCCCCCAAATGGGAAATTTTATAAATAAAATATTTGAAATAAAATGGTCTTAACTTGCTACCTTGTTTTTCTCCTTTAGAGAAAGGACATGATGGAAAGATTTTCATGTAAGTCAATATCATCAGATAAAGTGGAAAGTCTTATTCACAGGAGAATTTCCCTGACTCAGTAGTTTCCAAATTTTCCTGAAAACTTCCAAATTTGTTTCTCTAGGCCTACTTACACCATTTCTAATCCTGTCAGGTTATTCAAATTTCATCTTTAAAAAAATGTGTTGGTATAAATAAGAAAACAATTACCCGCAAACCGACAATTATGCAGTAATTGTTGAGATCAAACACAACTGAAAGCAAAGTTCATGTGATACTGCTCATGTTGCTCCATGAAAACCTCATGTCCTAAAATTTCAATGGCTTCATGATTATATTCCGAGTCTTTCCCCACCCTCTGCGGGCTGTTGCACAGCCACTCTCTCAAATATCCACTTATTAAATGACATGCTATATTTTCTTGAAGAACAGTTCAACTCCAACCTCCCTAGCTGCCATTAATACCAGTTCCTGTAGCACACCTCTGGCATCTATACTATGTGGCTCGTTGCCTATAACTGTTATTCTTGTAACTTACTACATGATGCTCACTATACTGGAGTATCAGGAATCCCCATCCTATTATGCTCCCTGGTTCACAGAAGAGGCTCAGTAAACACACGGCAGAGAAGGATATAAATACTCACTATCTTTCTGTGTTTGTTCCTACACGGAGTACCCTGTAAGTAACACCTCTGTGGCAGCAGGAAGAAGCTGGAACAAGGTGCTGAGGCTCCTCTGAAGACTCCTGGCCAAACAGAGCTGAACCTAACTTCCTCTGGTTGGGGTTTGCCCATGGACCTGGCGTATTCCAGAGACCCTCTGCCCTAATACTGCCAGGACAGAAGCCATCCTCTGCCTTCAGCCATCTCTGGCATGAGGAGTTTCATCATGGAGGAAAGGGGAAGTAATGGGGCTGTCTGGCTCTAAGCCACAGACAGGATGCTGATAGAACAGGGCAAACAGAGTGACCAACTTCCTTCGGCAGGATACGTGGCGATTAGGAGGTAGAAAAGAAGAAATTGTGATTCTTAACATGCCATAAATGTTCCTGTCTTCTCTGGCTTTTCTCTAGGAAATAATCTGGGTGGTACAATTTAAAGGAAAGCTAACTACCAAAATTACCTCTCTAAAATTAGACTAGTAAGACAATCGCTGAGGTTAACCTGCAGACTCCCACACAGCTAGGAAAGAACAGGAAGCCAGGCATTCCCACCTCAGGGAGAAGCTGTCTGATCAGTTTATTTTCCTAACCTGGTTTTCCAGGGGTTCACTTACAGGATGGAAGTTAACGTGGAAAGGGGGAACTGGAGAGAATCTGACGTCATTTTGAGGTGTGAGCCCCTTCACTGGAAGGGTAGCCTGGATGGGGCAGCACGATACCTGCCTGTCGGGGTCGGGGGGAAGAGCTCATAGACCAATACTAGCGGGGTGTTGGGTTGGGGGTACGCAGGTGGCTGTGGCAGACACCAGCAATTGTAGTATATATAGGAATGAGGGCTTTGGGTCAGGCAGCCCAACTTAGGAGTTGTGTGGCCTTTCAGGGCCTCAGATTTCTCATCTGGTGATAATATGGGGTTCTAATAAGGGTGGGAGGTAATATATGCAAATGCTTTGTGCAGGAAGTGGTACATATTGTCTTTAATCCACTTTTCTGTTCTGCCTAAAGTCAACTCTCTGATCCCAAAACTGTGAGACAGGCGTTCATTCCCTGTCTTTCCTAAGTCAAAGGTTGTCATCCTTTCACTCAGGGGCTCCCCTGCCTACTATAGTCAGATGGGCTAGAGAAAGGTGGGTCCTGGAACACAGCCAGCAATCTCCTTCATGAGAGCAGCCTCTTTCCTGGATCACCTTACCATGCATTGACTCTAGGGCCTAGGGCTGCGCCTTGCAAAGGCATGCTTGAAGGGACTTAGTGAGGTGTGCCAGGTGAGGACACTGTGCAATGACTTCAACTCACCTTGTCAAACCCTTTGACTCCTCCATGCAGGCTGTTGGGCCCGTTGTTAATGGCTAGTTTATACTCCTTCCCATCCAACGTGAACGTTCCTTTGGCAATTCGGTTGGCCACCCTGCCAACCACAGCTCCAAAGTAGGGCTGCTTTTGGAGGTACCCTGCAAGGATATGGGATGACAGCGATTTTAAAACCTTCAAGCCAAAGATGAGGCTCACACTGCTGCCCACCACTTCCTTCTAAGGGCAGCTGTAAGTATTAACAACATGGGCATACCACATGTGCATGGAAGCAGGGAAAATTGGTGTTCTTTACACACCACCCTTCCCCTTTCCAAAAGTAATTCATATTCTTTACAAACATTTTAAAAAACTAAAGCACAAAGAAGAAACTTAAATCATCCTGATCTTATCACTAGAGAGAACCACTGACTGTTAATATTGGGTTTTTTTTGGCTGCACTGGGTCTTTGTTGCTGCACATGAGCTACTCTCTGGTTGCTGTGCACAAGCTTCTCATGGCAGTGGCCTCCCTTGCTGAGGAGCATGGGTGCTGGGCTCTAGGGCATGCAGGCTTCAGCAGCTGTGGTGCTCTGATTTAGTTGTCCCACAGCATGTGGAACCTTCCCAGATGAAGAACTCAACCTATGTCCCCTTCACTGGCAGGCAGATTCTTAACCACTGGACCACCAGAAAGTGCACCATTTATATTCTTATGTATATCTATATTGTTTATTTCTTTTGCTTGTTGTTTTGGCCACGTAACATGGCTTGCAGGATCCCAGCTCCCTGGTGGTGGTGGTGGTGGTGGTGGTTTAGTCACTAAGTTGTGTCCGACTCTTGAGACCCCATGAACTGTAGCCTGCCAAGCTCCTCTGTCCATGGGATTCTCCAGGCAAGAATACTGGAGTGGGTTGCCATTTCCTTCTCCAGGGGATTTTTCCCAACCAAGGAACTGAACTCGGGTCTCTTGCATTGCAGGCAGATTCTTTACCAACTGAGCTACAAGGGAAGCCCCACCAGTTCCTTGACCTAGGATCAACTGAGTGCCTCCTGCAGTGGAAACTCACAGTCCTAACCACTGGAATGCCAGGGCATTCCCTCCTATGTAGATCTGCGTATTCCCTTTAATATTTGAGTATACATGTGCATATGCTTTTCAAATGGGTTTCTTTCACTTAGAAACATGCATTTAAGGTTGCTCCATATATTTTTGTGGACTGATTTTTTCTAGCACAGCATAATATTCTGTTGTCTGGATGTACCACAGTTTACTTATCCATTCACCTATTGAAGGGCATCTTGGTTGCTTCCAAGTTTGGGCAATTATGGATAAAACTACTACAAATATTCATATGGAGGTTTTTGTATGGAGATATATTTTTAACTCCCTTGAGTAAAATACCAAGGAATGTGACTGCTGGATCATATGATAAGAGTATGTTTAATCTTGCAAGAAACTGCCAACTATCTCCCAAAGTAGCTATACCATTTTGTATTCCCAGCAACGAATGAGAGTTCCTGTTGCTCCATGTGCTTGCCAGCATCTGGTGCTGTCACTGTTCTGGACTTTGGCCATTCTAATAGGTCTCAACGTTGTTTAAATTTCCCTTTCCCTGATGACATATAACGTGGAACAAATTTCATTTGCTTTCCAGGATCTCGAAAATGTGAAAAGCAGGACTTCTGTTCAAAAATCATTTAGCTACATCTCCTTTTGACTCCTACCTTGATTCATTCAACTGGTGTACACCAAGCCCCTACTCGTTGCCAGCCACATGCTTGGCATTGGAGACAGGGATAAATTCAACAGTAAGCTGCATCATGGACTTGCAAGAATTCTCTCAGAAGGGACCACTTTCTGGCAACAATTAATAAGCCCACCAGTAAGAAGCACTGTTCAACCCTTGGTTTAGATGAAAAGTTTTTAAGGATTAAATGGTAAGGATAGCAGAAATGACTGCTCCTAACTGTCTCTGAGAAACTCTTCAGAACAAATGGATTTTATATTATTTTCTTATGTTACTAAGTTGTTTTTTTTTTTTTCCCAGCTGCATTGTGTCTTCGTTGTGGCATGGCAGCTTTTTGTTGGAGCACACAGGCTTTCTCTAGTTGCGGCACAAGAGCCTCTCCTTGAGGTGCTCGGGCTTAGTTGCCCCGTGGCATGTGGGATCTTAGCTCCCTGACCACGTATGGAACCGGAGTCTCATGCATTGGAAGGTGGATTCTTAACCACTGGACCACCACGTAAGTCCTTATTACTAAGCTTTTAAATAAATCAAAATGACAGAAAGTGACAGTCCCCCAAAGTCTGAATAGGGCTAAGAAGATTGTTTTTGAAATGCAGAAAATACTATTTTCCATGAAAAAGGGTAGTTTCTAGGTCAAGCCAAGAATGCTGGTTTAATCTAGTCAGTAACTTATGTAGTTTGGCCCCAGGAAAACAGCAGGGAGGGAACACAGCTGCACCCATCAACGGAAAATTGGATTAAAGATTTACTGAGCGTGGCCCCGCCCATCAGAACAAGACCCAGTTTCCTCAGTCAGTCTCTCCCATCAGGAAGCTTCCATAAGCCTCTTATCCTTCTCCATCAGAGGGCTGCTGCTGCTAAGTCACTTCAGTCGTGTTCGACTCTGTGCGACCCCATAGACGGCAGCCCACCAGGCTCCCCCATCAGAGGGCAGACAGACTGAAAACCACAGTCACAGAAAACTAACCAATCTAATGACATGGACCACAGCCTTGTCTAACTCGATGAAACTATAAGCCATGCCACATAGGGTCCCCCAAGATGGATCGGTCATAGTGGAGAGTTCTGACAAAATGTGGTTCACTGGAGAAGGGAATGGCAAACCACTTCAGTATTCTTGCTTTGAGAACCCCATGAACAGTATGAAAAGGCAAAAACATAGAACAGTGAAAGATGAACTCCCCAGATCAGTAGGTGCCCAACATGCCACTGGAGATCAGTGGAGAAATAACTCCAGAAAGAATGAAGACATGGAGCCAAAGCAAAACCAACACCCAGTTGTGGATGTGACTGGTGATGGAAGCAAGGTCCGATGCTGTAAAGAGCAATATTGCATAGGAACCTGGAATGTTAGGTCCATGAATCAAGGCAAATTGGAAGTGGTCAAACACCTTCTTCAAACAATACAAGAGAAGACTCTACACATGGACATCACCAGATGGCCAACACCGAAATCAGATTGATTATATTCTTTGCACCCAAAATGGAGAAGCTCTATACAATCAGCAAAAACAGACCCGGAGCTGACTGTGTTCAGATCATGAACTGCTTATTGCCAAATTCAGACTTACATTGAAGAAAGTAGGGAAAACCACTAGACCATTCAGGTATGACCTAAATCAAATCCCTTATGATTATACAGTGGAAGTGAGAAATAGATTTAAGGAATTAGATCTGTTAAGAGTGCCTGATGAACTATGGACGGAGGTTTGTGACACTGCACAGGAGTAGGGACCAAGATCGTCCCCAAGAAAAAGAAATGCAAAAAAGCAAAATAGCTGTCTGAGGAGGCCTTACAAATAGCTGCAAAAAGAAGAGATGCCAAAAGCAAAGGAGAAAAGCAAAGATATACGCATTTGAAAGCAAAGTTCCAAAGAATACCATGGAGAGATAAGAAAGCCTTCCTCAGTGATCAGTGCAAAGAAATAGGGGGAAACAAAAGAATGGGAAAGACTAGAGATCTCTTCAAGAAAATGAGAGATACCAAGGGAATATTTCATGCAAAGATGGGATCAATAAAGGACAGAATGGTATGAACCTAACAGAAGCAGAAGATATTAAGAAGAGGTTGCAAGAATACACAGAACTGTACAAAAGAGATCTTCATGGCCCAGATAATTATGATGATGTGATCACTTACCTAGAGCCAGACATCCTGGAATGTCAAATCAAGTGGGCCTTAGAAAGCATCACTATGAAAAAAGTTAGTGGAGGTGATGGAATTCCAGTTGAGCTCTTTCAAATCCCAAAAGATGATGCTGGGAAAGTGCTGCACTCAGTATGCCAGCAAATTTGGAAAACTCAGCAGTGGCCACAGGACTGGAAAAGTTCAGTTTTCATTCCAATCCCAAAGAAAGGCAATGCCAAAGAATGTTCAAACTACTGCACAATTGCACTCATCTCACATGCTAGCAAAGTAATGCTCAAAATTCTCCAGGCCAGGCTTCAACAATATGTGAACCGTGAACTTCCAGATGTTCAAGCTGGTTTTAGAAAAGGCAGAGGAACCAGAGATCAAATTGCCAACATCTGCTGGATCATTGAAAAAGCAAGAGAGTTCCAGAAAAACATCTATTTTGCTTTAGTGACTATGCCAAAGCCTTTGACTGTGTGGATCACAATAAACTGTGGAAAATTCTTCAAGAGATGGGAATATCAGACCACCTGACCTGCCTCTTGAGAAACGTGTATACAGGTCAGGAAGCAACAGTTAGAACTGGACATGGAACAACAGACTGGTTCCAAATAGGAAAAGGAGTACGTCAAGGCTGTATATTGTCACCCTGCTTATTTAACTTATATGCAGAGAACATCATGAGAAATGCTGGGCTGGATGAAGAACAAGCTGGAATCAAGATTGCCAGGAGAAATATCAATAATCTCAGATATGCAGATGACACCACTCTTATGGCAGAAAGTGAAGAACTAAAGAGCCTGTTGATGAAAGTGAAAGAGGAGAGTGAAAAAGTTGGCTTAAAGCTCAACATTCAGAAAATTAAGATCATGGCATTCGGTCCCATCATTTCATGGCAAATAGATGAAGAAACTGTTGAAACAGTGGCAGACTTTATTTTTGGGAGCTCCAAAATCACTGCAGATGGTGACTGCAGCCATGACATTAAAAGATGCTTACTCCTTGGAAGAAAAGTTATGACCAACCTAGACGGCATATTAAGAGGCAGAGACATTACTTTCCCAACAAAGGTCCATCTAGTCAAGGCTATGGTTTTTCCAGTAATCATGAATTGATGTGAGAGTTGGACTATAAAGAAAGCTGAGCATTGATGAATTGACGCTTTTGAACTGTGGTGTTAGAGAAGACTCTTGAGAGTCCCTTGGACTGCAAGGACATCCAACCAGTCCATCCTAAAGGAAATCAGTCCTGAGTGTTCATTGGAAGGACTGATGTTGAAGCTGAAACTCCAATACTTGGCCACCTGATGCACAGAGCTGACTCATTTGAAAAGACCCTGATGCTGGGAAAGTTTGAGGGCAAGAGGAGAAGGCGACAATAGAGGATGAGATGGTTTGATGCCATTACCAATTCAATGCGCATGAGTTTGAGTAAATTCCAGGAGTTGGTGATGGACAGGGAGGCCTGGCATGCCGCAGTCCATGGGGTTGCAAAGAGTTGGACACAACTGAACGACTGAACTGAACTGATGTAGGGTAAAGGGTAGAGAAAACATTTGTCCCTTTTATCTGGGCAAGGGATTGGCCAGAATACATTAATAAACGGGGTACGGTTTTCTGCATTCCTCAAACATCCCAGGGATTCTAGCTATGACATCAACCTCAGACAGCCCAAACCTTAACAAGAGTGCCCTAAAAGTCTCAAATAAAATTGCTCAGGATTCTCAGACAAACCCTCCACACCCTGAATGACTTTCTTTTGGCCTTCTGAGGAAAATCAACACTAGTTTAATTGACAAGCACTTTAAACATCCCAAATCTTTTATATGTTTTACAGTCGCTGTTGGTTGTCCCAAATGAATCTCCATGCCATTTTGTGCAGTGTTAACAAAGTGAAATAGGACGTTCGAGGAGTGTGAGGAAGATATTTGGGGGCAAAGGAAGTAAAGACAATTAAAATTATTAATTGTTCAATACAGTCAGACAAAATCACAGCCAATAGCACATTTAATCATTATCTATTTGTTTCGGGTGAGGAAATAGTTCTAGAGAGGTTAAATAACTTGCCCAAGGTCACAGAGCTATAAGGGACAAAGCAGAGATTTTAAACTAGGGATCCTTAATGCTTCTAAAAGGACACTCTCGTGCATCTGTAATATGAAACTGCAGGCTCTAAACTGGTCCCTTTTCCTCCCACCACCTCTTATAAACTCAGGTTTTCTAAAAGCACTAAGTTGATTTTTTTTCTAATCTTTTCATAATGCCTCTCATGGCAGTAATAGCTGGGTGTTGGTGGCAACTGGGGTGAAGATGAAAGGAAAGAAATCGTGTTGATTATCTGGGTAGATTATTTATACCTGTAGCTCATATGCAAATATTCTCACCAAGGTTTTGAAAGAAGTCATAATGACTGCAAGCGGGACACGCAGATGAAAAAACATTAAAAAATATTTTGAAGGGACTTTCCTGGTGGCCCAGTGGTAAAGAATCAGCCTTCTAATCCAGGGGACATAGGTTTGATCCCTGGTCAGGGAACTAAGGTCCCGTATGCCTAGGGGCAACTGAGCCTGCACGGCACAACTAGAAAAGCCTGCACACTACAGCCTAGACCCAGCAAGTCAAAAAAGAAGAAAAAACATTTTCAATACAAAAAATGGCAGAAGAAAAACCTCACAGGAGGCATTACTGATTTTTCTAGCATATAACTAGAAGATCATATTATTTACCTCTTTAAAATTCTACAGAACAAAGATCTCATTTCCTAGGGAGTATGTGAACTGTTCTGACCTCCATTCATGGCCATCATCCACATAGTTTATATAATCTATCTGGGAAATCAGAGAGTTCACATCTAACCTGGCAATTACAAAAGGGCCATGTCTCATGGAATTATCCATGCTTTGCTCTTCCCTGTGGCTCAAAACATTTTGGGGACATAGTAATGTGATGATAAACCCTGATTCGGTCACATCTTATTGCTTTAAATTATTTGCCTCAGTTTGTTTATATAATACTTACTCAGACATTCGAAGACTATACAGTGAAAATCCAGCCTTCTTCCTATCCCTGTACCACAGCTACCCAGAGTTCCTTCTGAAATACAACCTCTGTCGCCAATTTCTTAGCATGGGTTTTAATACCTAGAATTGATCAAAATACTAATATACTGCCATTCACACTATTATGATTGAGACAATTATGCTTCCCATAATGACATATACAAAGTTCAACCCTGAAGATGGCT
>NW_011494938.1:2804201-2804763 GCF_000754665.1 Bison bison bison
ATTTGAATGCAGAGTTCCAAAGAATAGCAAGGAGAGATAAGAAAGCCTTCCTCAGTGATGAATGCAAAGTAATACAGGAAACAAAAAAGAATGGGAAAGACTAGACATCTCTTCAAGAAGGTTAGAGATACCAAGGGAATATTTCATGCAAAGATGAGCACAATAAAGACAGAAATAGTATGCACCTAACAGAAGCAGAAGATATTAAGAAGAGGTGGCAAGAATACACAGAAGAACTATACAAAAAAGATCTTTATGACCCAGATAACCACGATGGTGTAATCATTCACCAAGAGCCACATATCCTGGAATTTCAAGTCAACTGGGCCTTAGGAAGCATCACTATGAAAAAAGTTAGTGGAGGTGATGGAATTCCAGTTGAGCTATTTCAAATTCTAAAAGATGATGCTGTGAAAGTGCTGCACTCAATATGCCAGCAAATCTGGAAAACTCAGCAGTGGCCACAGGACTGGAAAAGGTCAGTTTTCATTCCAATCCCAAAGAAAGGCAATGCCAAAGAATGCTCAAACTACCGCACAATTGCACTCATCTCACACGCTAG
>NW_011494938.1:2804863-2827620 GCF_000754665.1 Bison bison bison
AACTTGCAGATGTTCAAGCTGGATTGAGAAAAGGCAGAGGAACCAGAGATCAAATTGCCAACATCTGCTGGATCATCGAAAAAGGAAGAGTTCCAGAAAAACATCTACTTTTGCTTTATTGACTACACCAAAGCCTTTGACTGTGTGGATCACCACAAACTGTGGAAAATTCTTAGAGATATGGGAATACCAGACCACCTGACCTGCCCTCTTAGAAATCTGTATGCAGCTCAAGAAGCAACAGTTAGAACTGGACATGGTACAACAGAATGGTTCCAAATAGGAAAAGGAATACGTCAAGGATGTACATTGTCACCCTGCTTATTTAATTTATATGCAGAGTACATCATGCGAAATGCCAGGCTGGATGAAGCACAGGCTGGATGAAGCACAGGCTGGAATCAAGATTACCAGGAGAAATATCAATAATGTCAGATATGCAGATGACACCACCCTTATGGCAGAAAGTGAAGAAGAACTAAAGAGCCTCTTGATGAAAGTGAAAGAGGAGAATGAAAAAGTTGGCTTAAAACTCAAGATTCAGAAAACTAAGATCATGGCATTTGGTCCCATCACTTCATGGAAACAGTGAGAGACTTTTTTTTTGTCGGGGGCAGTGGTGGGCGGGGGTGCTCCAAAATCACTGCAGATGGTGACTGCAGCCATGAAATTAAAAGACGCTTGCTCCTTGGAAGAAAAGCTATGACCAAAACAGCATATTAAAAAGCAGAAAAAAAAAAAGCAGAGACATTACTTTTCCAACAAAGGTCCATCTAGTCAAAGCTATGGTTTTTCCAGTAGTCATGTATGGATGTGAGAGTTGGACCATAAAGAAAGCTGAGCGCCGAAGAATTAATGCTTTAGAACTGCAGCATTGGGGAAGACTCTTGAGAATCCCTTGGACTACAAGGAGATCCAACCAGTCCATCCTAAAGGAGATCAGTCCTGAATATTCATTGGAAGGACTGATGCTGGAACTGAAACTCCAATACTTTGGCCACCTGATGAGAAGACCGACTCACTGGAAAAGACTCTGATGCTGGGAAAGATTGAAGGCGAGAGAAGGGGACGACAGAGGATGAGATGGTTGGATGGCATCACCGACTCAATGGACATGAGTTTGAGTAGGTTCTGGGAGTTGGTGATGGACAGGGAAGCCTGGTGTGCTGCAGTCCCTGGGGCCGCAGAGTTGGACACGACTGAGTGACTGAACTGAACTGAACTCTCATAACGACATATATGAAGTTCAACCCTGAAGATGGCTAAACATATCAGAAACCTTCCTGTAATGACATATATGAAGTTCATCCCTGAAGATGGCTGAACATAACAGAATGTCTTACTTGATATTCTAAACACTTCTTTGTCTTTTGAAAATAGCTTGCTTTCCTTTTTAAATAAACCATTAAATTATCTAAATTATAGCATAAGGTTGAAAATGTCTCTCTCAATCCAGCACCTGGAATACTTCACTATTTTTTTTGATGTGCCACACAGCTTGCAGGATCTTAGTTCCCCGACCAGGGATGGAATCTGTGCCCCTTCCAGTGGAACAGAAGCTCGGAGTCCTAACTACTGGACCACCAGGGAATTCTCAGTATCTAGAATATACTTTCGGAGAAGGCAATGGCACCCCACTCCAGTACTCTTGCCTGGAAAATCCCATGGATGGAGGAGCCTGGTAGGCTGCAGTCCATGGGGTTGCGAAGAGTCGGACACGACTGAGCAACCTCACTTTGACTTTTCACTTTCATGCATTGGAGAAGGAAATGGCAACCCACTCCAGTGTTCTTGCCTGGAGAATCCCAGGGACGGGGGAGCCTGGTGGGCTGCCGTCTATGGGGTCGCAGAGAGTTGGACACAACTAAAGCAACTTAGCAGCAGCAGCAGCAGCAGCAGAATATACCTTAGATGCTTTAATTCGACCTGGCATTTTGTGGCCCCAGTCATGGATGCCGACAAAAGAATGCCATTTACCTTTCTCAAGATATGTTAATAACATGGGGTGGGGGGCAATACAGTCAATAAAAGCTAGATCACTGTAATCCAAGGGGATCTATTTTTTTTCTCCCTTTTAAGAACATTTGGGGATAATACTTTATTTCACCTCCTGCTGCTGCTGCTGCTAAGTCGCTTCAGTCGTGTGCAACTCTGTGCGACCCCATAGATGGCAGCCCACCAGGCTCCCCCATCCTTGGGATTCTCCAGGCAAGAACACTGGAGTGGGTTGCCATTTACTTCTCCAATGCATGAAAGTGAAAAGTCAGAGTGAAGTCACTCTGTCGTGTCCAACTCTTAGTGACCCCATGGACTGCAGCCTACAAGGCTCCTCCGTCCACGGGATTTTCCAGGCAAGAGTACTGGGGTGGATTTCTTTCACCTAGACTCCCACAAAACTCAGACTCACAGAGATAACGTATTCAACATTACTGCACTCACAAAATTCATCTGCCTACAATGCGGGAGACCCAGGTTCAATCCCTGGGTCGGGAAGATCCCCTGGAGAAGGAAATGGGAACCCACTCCAGTATTCTTGCCTGGAAAACCCCATGGACGGAGGAGCTTGGTTGGCTACTGTCCATGGGGTCGCAAAGAGCTGGACACGACTGAGCGACTTCACTATCACTATCACTATGCCTACTAAGAATCTGGTGCTTCCCAGGTGCCATATCATCATCATGGCACACTTTTCGTATGAACTGTGCAAAGATGCCTTTTGTTTTAAGATCCATGTGACTCTTATATCAGAACTAAAATTAGGAACTTTCCTGGTGGTCCAGTGGCTAAGACGCCACGCTCCCAATATAGGGGGCCCAGGTTTGATCCCTGGTCGGGAAATACACCCCACATGACGCAACTAAGAGTTTGCATGCTGCAACAGAGATCGAAGATCCTGAGTGCCACAACTAGGACCCAGTAAAACAAGCAAATAAATATTATTAATTAAAAAAATAATTAAAACTAGTAAGAAATGAGTGTGTGTATCCAATTCTCCTTGGACTCCACGGGCAATTTTGCACCAGTTAAGTAATCTCTGTGATTCTGTTTCCACTGAGCAAATGGTTATGCTAACAGAGAGATGACTCAGCAAAAGTGAGTCTAAAGCATTCTCTTTTGCCACTTGTCAACTCTCTTGCCTTCTGACTCTGAAGACAGGAGATAGGAACATCCAGAAACTGAAAGGGATGTAGAGAGTAAGGGGAAAGTGGAGCTGATTATCCCAGTCCCTGTACCTTCCTACCAGAGTCTCCTATAATAGGCTTGCTGAAATTACCAAAGAAATTCTGCTGAATGTTACCTACACCTTCTCCAAGCCAAGCTGTGGAGGCTCCAAGGTAGTTAAAGACAACCAACCAGAGGGCAAGGAATAGAATCCTCAGGAATATTTAGAAAACATTTTTGTTAAGGAAATGAAGAGCCAATTTCAGTCTGCTAAGGGAAAACCAATTCTGTTTTCTGTTGACCTCCCATCCTGGGCTATGTTGCTAAAGAAGCAAACAGACAGAAAGACACACACCTAAAGGAAAACCTCAAACCTCCTCTCTAACAGATTTTGTCCACACGTTTACCACCGAGCAGAGAATTAATTCTCAAGCAGTTGCCCTTTGCTAACTTTATTTTGATCTCTTTTTCTCTCTAGCTATTCAGTGTGCCAAGAGACAGCAAGCACTATGTACATTTTCCTTTGCCCCAGTGAAATTGCAGTTTTAATTATTTGTTTATGCCATTATTTGACTAAGGTATATCTCCACATCTAAACTGCAGGCTGCATGAGGGCGGGGACCTGTCTCCTGGAATGAGATAACTGAATCAACAATGATTGAATGCATGAATTAATACACGTTCTTAGCTGTCATGGATTCCTGCAAAATAAAATCCATCCCAGTTATAAGGAGACTCATTTCTTGACAGTAAGTTGGTCTTCCATGTTCTTTCAGTACATAGTTAAAGCAGATAAGCTTCTGCACCCGCTGAGCTTACCTTACTGAGCATTTCTGAAACAACCAGACCTCAAAGAGAATCTGATCAAGCAGAAAGGAAGTAGAAGACGCACGTCTTTGATTTTTTTTCCCCTTCTTCAGAAATGGCAAGAGAAAGAGCTGGGAGCCACACCCCCTCCAGCCTGTAGGTCTCCTCTCCCGCCCTCTGAGATCAGGCAGTTCAAAGATCGCTCCAGGGTTGCTGAAGTTTTATCTTTCCCTCAACTGACTTTTTAATTAGGGCAAAGCCTGAATGTATAACCGGAAGCTAAGTTCTACGCAGTTTCTATTCACTTTGTCTTTTCCCAAACACTGGATCACAACACACTGAGTCAGCCGGATCCAAGCGGTCACAAGCTCGGTACTTCCTCTCGGTCCCCGCATCCCTGGCTGCTGGTGTGGGGCAGTGTGCGCGGCGGGCCTGGGGCCCGTCGGCAGCCCGGGGCGGAATTCAACCCACCTTCCAACTCGTCAAAGCCGAGGACCACATCTGAGGCTCTGCCCTGCCTGTCTTTGACCTCCAGGGCTGTGATGGTGCAGCCCCAGGAGATGATGTCCACTCTCAGCTGCTCTGACTGCAGCTGGAACTTCTCCACTGTCCCTGCTCCCAGGGGCAGGTCTCCAAACACGGCTCTGGTCACCGAAACCATGCTGAGCTCAGGGTGTGCAGCTGCTCCAAGTCCTTCGAACTCCCGCCGCTAAACCTGTAGCTGCTGAAATTTACTGGAGAAGGGGCGGGACGCGGCTCACACTCCTCCCCTTTCTTGCCTGGATTTAGGGAGTGACCACTCCTGCAAAAAATATCCTCTGGGACTTCTCTAAATCATTCCTCTGCCCGAGGGAAGGCAAAGTTTCCAGCTAGGCTGGCAACTTCCAGTCAGTTCTTTTCTTTTGGAACCCTGACTGCACTGCATGTTGGGAATGGTAGTTTTTGGAATGTGAAATTGCATTTTGGGGCCTGTAGTCTTTCTAAACCGAAATCCTGAATCTGCAGTGTTCTACCGTTTTTCCGGCACGAGGTTCTCAACAAGCAAAGACATCCGTTAATGGTGGCTGACTTTCAGATAAGACGCTGAAAAATGAAGAGATGAGAATTAAGAATAGTGAAGGGAGGAGATCTTGGGGGGAAATTTTGATTTTTAACTCTTTGACCCAGTGGGAAAGAAGTACAAAGCTAATTTAGAAAAGGGGTAAATAACTGCAGGTTTCTCTGGACACTGACTGAGGATCCATTCTGTTTGTCCCACACAAACAACTCTGAGGTGTTTCTGCTGGAGCCACTGCGGAGAGGCTCTCCAGACTACCAGCCCGGAGTAGCAGCCTGCACAGGGTCCCATGTAGAGATTAGGACATAGTTTATATAGAGGCAGTCTCTGACTTTCTTTTCCTCAGGGAACTGGGAAAGGACCTTGGGTATATACCCACTCTTATTCCTAAAATCCAAAGTTCCTTTAAAAAGGGATTAAGGATGAATATTTATTAAGGTCCTAATAAATGTCAGATACTGTACTTTGATTGCTTCCCAGGTGACTCAGTGGTAAAGAATCCGCCTGCCAATGAAGGAGAGGCAGGTTCCTTGGGTCAGAAAGATGCCTTGGAAAAGGAAATGGCAACCTACTCCAGTATTGTTGCCTGGAAAATTCCATGGACAGAGGAGCCTGGTGGACTACAGTCCATAGGGTCGAAAAAAATCAGACCCAATTGAGTGAGTGAACACGCAGTACTTTTATTATCTCCTTTCCGTAAGCAGAAAAATGTTTTAAGTATATACTGCTTGAAAAGAGACAGAGGTCATGGATAATTGTTAGGCTTTGATGTGCCTCAGAATTATCTATAGAGATTTAAAAAAATACATATCCCCAGGCCCATACCTGGAGTTTCTGATTCTGTGAGTCTAGGGTGAAACTCAGGAATCTCCTTTTCTCACAGATTCCTCATGGTATTTTAATGCAGTCTATCTGGAACCAGACCTTGAGAAATATTGCTCCAGGTTTTGATGACTAATCTCAGATGGTTTTGGTTTTTCTTCCCCCACTGATGTCAGAGGACTAGAATAGAGATATGAAACGCCTTATTAGGATTGTCAGATAAAATACAGGGGCCTGGTATTTCTTTGCTAAATCTGTCCAGACAGTACTGGGCCTAGGAAGGGGAAGGATTCTGGAATCCTAACAACATGTTTTACTTGACTGTCTATATACTCATCTCATCTTTGCTTGATACTGATTTTGTTTTGGTTTCTAGATACTTCAGAGGGGATCCAGCTAGACAATGTGTGATCAGTTGTTTAATCATGTCCAGCTCTTTGTGGCCCCATGGACTGTAGCTGCCAGGACCTGCCAGGCTCCTCTGTCCATGTGATTCTTCAGGCAAGAATACTGGAGCGGGTTGCCATTTCCTTCTCCCGGGTATCTTCCCGAAACTGGGTCTCCTGCTTGGCAGGCAGATTCTTTACTACTGAGTTCAGAGAAGGCAAAGGCAACCCACTCCAGTACTCTTGCCTGGAAAATCCAAGGACGGAGGAGCCTGGTAGGCTGCAGTACACGGGGTTGCGAAGAGTCGGACACAACTGAGAGACTTCACTTTCACTTTTCACTTTCATGCATTGGAGAAGGAAATGGCAACCCACTCCAGTGTTCTTGCCTGGAGAATCCCAGGAACCGGGGAGCCTGGTGGGCTGCCATCTATGGGTCACACAGAGTCGGACACGACTGAAGCGAGTTAGCAGCAGCAGCAGCAGCAGCCTAGGAGGCCAGCTAGACTATGGTGAAGGCCAAAATACACCTATGTCTAGGGAATTGGGAGAATTGGGATCACGCTCTGGGAATCAAGTGCTAATAAAACAAAACTGTCTCTCAGTCATGTCTGTGTAGTTTGAAGGAATATTTAACATTCTTGTCACAAAGCCTCAATTCTCATTCATGAATCAAGGGAGTTCTGATAGAAAAGGGAAAAAGAGAACTTGCAACAAGCTTCAGTGAAGCATAACATATAATAACAAAAAGACCCAAACAAGTCAAATTATAGACTGTACTGCACTTACACAATAATGGCTAGGCACTCTTAGTGCTGCTCCATCAGAAATTCTCATAAACTCTGCCACCCTCATCAGCCCACTTAACATTTTTGTCTGATTCATACATAAGCCCTTTTGGCAATGCTGTATTAGCAAGGATGACTTAGAATCTCTTCTGTGAGCAAAAAGACCAAATTTTCTTTTCTCAGCCACCGGTTCTCAATGTTCTGCCAAGCTCATGTTGTCACAGAAATAAACAAATGCATTTGGATGGCCAAAGCCAAGTATCACTGTGGGTGTCTTGTAACTTGGCTTGGTAGAAAATGAAACATACCATGATGCCTCTCTAACAGCCTCAATTTTCCTTTAGGTTTGAACGGTTTAACATAGTGTCCCACTTTGTGCTAAGTCAGCTGTCAGGCACAAATCTTGATTTTTTCTTACCAAAGTGTCTTATTTTCCTAGTCCTACAGTAATACTTTATAGGAATATCTGTGAACTTAAAAAGAAGAGGAAGCCATTTAAATCTAAAGAAATATTCTCCATCCCAAATGCTGCTGCTGCTGCTAAGTCGCATCAGTCGTGTCCGACTCTGTGCGACCCCATAGACGGCAGCCCACCAGGCTCCCCCGTCCCTGGAATTCTCCAGGCAAGAACACTGGAGTGGGTTGCCATTTCCTTCTCCAATGCATGAAAGTGAAAAGTGAAAGTGAAGTCGCTCAGTCGTGTCCGACTCTCAGCGACCTCATGGACTGCAGCCTACCAGGCTCCTCCGTCCATGGGATTTTCCAGGCAAGAGTACTGGAGTGGGTTGCCATTGCCTTCTCCGTCCCAAATGTTGGATTGGGTTAAAAACAAAGTAGTAATTTTGAGAGTGAAGCACTGTCAAGTTTTAGGGGATATTTATTTTTACTTGGAGGGTAGAGGCTAAGGGTTTGGTTATTAGACAAAGAGTGTAAGAATTGTGATAGTTATGTCAAAGAGGAGTTACAGAGAATACCTTTTCTTTCCACCAGAGAGTGAGGTATAGGGAGAATAGGTCAAGTATAAGGTCTGTTTTTCTTCACAGATGGAGGTTAGTCCCCAAAGCTGAGTGCTAGGAGGTCAGGAATGAGGAATCTTGGTCTCTGGGCCCCACCTCCTCCTTCTACACAGAAGTGTAGAAGTGGTGGTCTGAAGTGGGCCCATCAGACCCTAAGCCCATGAAGATCAAGGCTCCAAAACCTTAAGCTGTTGACAGGCTGCTACGCAGAGCAAACTCCCCAAAGTCCTGGTGATCCAGTGGTTAAGATTCTGCACTTTCATTCACACAGCCTGGGTTCGATCCCTGGCAAGGAGCCAAGATCCCACAAGTTGGGCAGCATGGCCAATAAGAAAAAAAAAAATATGATAGTAAACTCTCTGAGATGTAGTAATAAAACCAACTCACAATACCTCACAGTTTGTCAATAAGGAGACCTAGAATAGCTTTTCAGTCAGACTGATACATTACCACCCTCCTATTTCCTTTCTCCTTGCTCAGAATTCCAATAATGTTTATTATCATTTCTTTTCATCAGACACTCAGTATGTACTATCTTCGATCATTCCTTATCTCTCCATGAATACATTTTGTTGTTGTTACTTTTTACTCAACTATTAGCTCCCTGAGTCAATTTTTTGGGACTTCCCTGGTAGATCAGATGGTAAAGCATCTGCCTACATTGGAGGAGACGTGAGTTCGATCCCTGGGTCAGGAAGATTTCCTGGAGAAGGAAATGGCAACCCACTCCAGTATTCTTTCCTGGAAAACCCCATGGACAAAGGAACCTGGTAGGCTACATACAGTCCATGGAGTTGCAAAGAGTTGGACACGACTGAGCAACTTTTTTTTCAATTTTTGACTTATATATATATATTTGTAATCCAAACAACACTATATTTGGTTTCAGATGAAAACTACTTGAATCTGGAAGCCACACATACCTGGGAGAATGGCATCAAGCTCAAGAGCGGTAGGCTTCTTCACAGTTCAATTCCTCTCCATTTCATCAATGATTTTGAAATAGCTGCTGGGGAATGTATTATGGAGACTGGTAAGTTGTTGAGGAAGATAGATTAAACTTTGCTGTATGACATGTTCATTTATCAAATAGTCAACGAATATATACCGGGCACTGTGCTAAGTGCTGATTGTACATTGGTAGGTAAAATATGACCCTTGCTTTCAAGATATTTACAATCTAAAGTCAGGTGATGTTCATCTCTATCCTCCATAAAAACGTAAGTAAAAATCTTCAAAATTCAATTCATGAATTTAGTCAATGCCAGATGAAACAAAGTCCTGAGACTGGCCTCAGATAGCTGTGATCAGGCCTGCCCAAAGATGATCCACCATAGTGGGAATATTTTAGAATTTCCTGCCTCCAAGCCCAATGACAGGCAATTTTAGCTGCTCAATAAATAACTATTGAATGAATACCTGATATACATACATATATGCTATGCTTTGTCACTCAGTCGTGTCTGACTCTTTGCTACCACATGGACTGTAGCCTGCCAGGCTCCTCTGTCCATGGGGATTCTCCAGGCAAGAATACTGGAGTGGGTTGCCATGCCCTCTTCCAGGGGATCTTCCCAACCCAGGGATCCAACCCAGGTCTCACGCATTGCAGGTGCATTCTTTATCATGCTGGTGCCAGAAAACCTGAGTTCATGAGGCACCAGCACTTACTGTCTGGGCAGTTTATTCAGCCACTCTGGGCCTCAGTTTTCTCATCTGTAAAATGGGAATATCACATGATTGACCCATCCAATTATTAATCGATCACTAGTAAATAAAGTCAGAGAAGGCAATGGCACCCCACTCCAGTACTCTTGCCTGGAAAATCCCATGGATGGAGGAGCCTGGTAAGCTGCAGTCCATGGGGTCTCTAAGAGTCAGACACAACTGAGCGACTTCGCTTTCACTTTTCACTTTCATGCATTGGAGAAGGAAATGGCAACCCACTCCAGTGTTCTTGCCTGGAGAATCCCAGGGATGGGGGAGCCTGGTGGGCTGCCATCTATGGGATCACACAGAGTCAGACACGACTGAAGTGACTTAGCATAGCATAGCATAGTAAATAAAGTGTTAAAAATTTACTGAGCACCACATTAAGCACCCCTATGAGTCAACACTATCATCTCAAACAGAAATTGAGGCTTAGAGAGATAAAGTAACTTGTGCAAGATCATGTGATTATAAGCCAGGAAACCAAGATTTATCCTGGGCAGCTTGACTACAGAGATAGGGGCATTTGGCCACTTCCTTATATGCTGCTAGTATTATGGTTAACTGATAACATGGATTCCAAAGCACTAACTGAACTCTAAAACATTACATCAATGTAAACTAGTCATCTTCTAATTTTATGGTAATTACAAGTTTTAAAAAATCAGTTTCTGAAAGTAGGTTCAAGATGGCATTGTATTCACTTACTGTAGTTAAAGAAGGGCCCAAGGAGAAGAACTAGTCCTTGGCACCCAAAGACCTTGGAAACAAGACACTCATCACTTCTGGACCCTTTATATATTCATTTTTTATTTGTTATTATGTCTCCTGCCAAGAAAATGAAGCTCCAAGACAGCAGGAAATCCCAGTACCTAGGACAGATTAGCAGATAACTAAAAAATATTTGCTGAGTGAATGTTTGAGTGCCAGAAAGGATGAGAAACATCTCTTATATCAATACAAAGCTGGTGAAAGTCTCAATTCATATAACCACTCTTGAGGACAACTCATCAATATCTAGTAAAATCAAATTGCATATAACTCATCAATGGTCCATAACCCAACAATTATATTCCTTGTAATATACCATAGATGATCTTTTGCATATAGGCACAAAAATATTTATGGCCGTAGTATGCATAAAAGTGAAAATTTGCTAAAAAAGTGAAAATTTATTTTTGTTGTTTTTTTTAAAGATTTTTTTTAATGTGGACAATTTATAAAGTCTTTATTGAATTTGTTACAATATTGCTTCTGTTTTATGTGTTTTTTTTTTTTTGGCCATTCGGTATGTGGGATCTTAGCAGGAATAGAACCTGCACCCACTGCATTGAAAGGCAAAGTCTTAACCACTATACCACCAGGGAAGCCCCAAAAGAATGAGAATTTGGAAACAACGTAAGGTCTGTCAATTGAAAAAGGAATAAAAATATTGTGGTAGATCCATATTCCATAATGGAATATAGCATAAAAGGAAATGAAGCATAACAGGCTCCGCAGGACCTCAAGCATGTATTTCATAATTATGATACTTAAGGGAGAAAAAGATCAGTGGCAGAAGGATACAGATACATCATTTATTGTTGTTGTTTAGTTGCTAAATCATGTCTGACTCTTTGCAATCCCGTAGATTGTAGCCTGCCAGGTTCCTCTATCCATGGGATTTCCCAGGCAAGAACACTCGAGTAGGTTGCCATTTCCTTCTCTAGAGGATCTTTCTGATCCAGGGATTGAACTGGCTTTTACTGCATTGACAGGTGAATTCATTACCACTGAGCTACCAGGGAAGCCCATATCATTTATGTCAAATGCAAAATTTTATAAAGCACACTAGATATCCCAGCATTCAAGACATTAGTCTAGAGTCATTTAGGTTGGTAAATTGTACAGCTAGGATTTGAATCCAGAGCACTCTATCAAAATGCCACTGGTAAACACTGATAGTCAGATATGGATTAAACCCTATAGTGCTCTGTAAACTTTGGTGATTGATCTTTACTCGGAAAATCCCATGGACGGAGGAGCCTGTTAGGCTACAGTCCGTGGGGTTGCAAAGAGTTGGACACGACTGAGCAACTTCACTTTCACTTTAGTTTGAGTCAGTGGTGGTGCCAAGGGACTGGCCTGGAGGGTTGGTTGGGTCTTTTCTTCCTCCCATTCTTTGATATGACTAATAGAAGTTTAAGCAAATTATGTAAAGCAGCTTTAAAACAAGTCCCTCATCCATTCCCTCTGATTTAACTACAACACCTATTTATATAAATTCTGGGGCCACAGCTAGCCTGAACACATTATTTTCTTTTATACAGACTAAGTAGCTACTTCTAGGAATCTTTTGTGATAGCAATACTCTCAAAAGTCAGAATGTTTTTTATTTCTGAAAAGTATAAACCAACTCAAGCTTGGCTTAGGCAAAAAAGGGAATTTATTGACTAACAGCAAAAACTCTAAAGATGTTCAGGCATGTTCAGGCATGGCTGGATCTGGACTAAAACTATGTCATTAGGACCTGGTATTTCTCTTCCTCTTGTTTCTGTTTTCCACAATGTTGGCCCTTGTCTCAGCATTCCTTTTCTATCTATGATTTTTAGTATCCCCAGGCTTATATCATCCTATATTCCAATCTTGCGTGTGTGCGAAGTTGATTCAGTCATGTCTGACTCTTTTCGACCCTATGAGCTGTAGCCCATCTGTCTGTGGGATTCTCCAAGCAAGAATACTGGAGTGGGTTGCCATGCCCTCCTCCAGGGGATCTTCCTGACCCAGGGATCGAACCCGCATCTCTTCCACCTCCTGCATTGGCAGACAGGTTCTTTACCACTAGTGTGACCTGGGAAGCCCACACAGCAATCTTAGAATAAAGCAAACTTCACATTCCCAATAATATCAACAAAAGTCCCAGTATTGAATCGCACTCAGTCACGTGCTCTTCTGAACTGATTAACTGGTAGTTGGTAGGTGGAGTCAGGCTCACCCAAGAATATGGACTGTGAGAGTGGGGAGGGGTTATTCCCTAAGGGAAAATCTGGATGTTATTTCCAAAGAGAAAATGGATACTGATCAGGCAAAAACAACATGTCCTCACCAAAAAGAGTAATGTCATTAGGGTATTAGAAATTAGAAATAAAAAATAGCTACGTAGGGAGTCCTTGTAGAGAGTTCAAGCATTTAGAATATTTTGACACACCAAAATACGTGTCTCCTATGGAAAACAGTGTGGATATTCCTTAAAAAACTGGAAATAGAACTGCCTTATGATCCAGCAATCCCACTGCTGGGCATACACACTGAGGAAACCAGAAGGGAAAGAGACACGTGTACCCCAATGTTCATTGCAGCACTGTTTATAATAGCCAGGACATGGAAACAACCTAGATGTCCATCACAGATGAATGGATAAGAAAGCTGTGGTACATATACACAATGGAGTATTACTCAGGCATTAAAAAGAATACATTTGAATCAGTTCTAATGAGGTGGATGAAACTGGAGCCTATTATACAGAGTGAAGTAAGCCAGAAAGAAAAACACCAATACAGTATACTAATGCATATATATGGAATTTAGAAAGATGGTAACAAGAACCCTGTGTACGAGACAGCAAAAGAGACACTGATGTATAGAACAGTCTTTTGGACTCTGTGGGAGAGGGAGAGGGTGAGATGATTTGGGAGAATGGCATTGAAATATGTATAATATCATATATGAAACGAGTCGCCAGTCCAGGTTCGATGCATGATACTGGATGCTTGGGGCTGGTGCACTGGGATGACCCAGAGGGATGGTGGGAGGAGGGAGGTGGGTTCAGGATGGGGAACACGTGTATGCCTGTGGCGGATTCATTTCAATATATGGCAGAACCAATACAATATTGTAAAGTTTAAAAATAAAATAAAATTTAAAAAAAAGGAAAAGTAAAAAAAAAAAAAAGAAAAGAATACATGTCTCTCATGAAGAACTTTCAACATTTTGCTCTTTCCCGGCTGGAACCATGGAGGGTGCAGAAGAGAAGAAAAAGAAGGTTCCTGCTGTGCCAGAAACCCTTAAGAAAAAGCGGAAGAATTTCGCAGAGCTTAAGATCAAGCGACTGAGAAAGAAGTTTGCCCAAAAGATGCTTCGAAAGGCAAGGAGGAAGCTTATCTATGAAAAAGCTAAGCATTACCACAAGGAATACAGGCAGATGTACAGAACTGAAATTCGAATGGCTAGGATGGCACGAAAAGCCGGTAACTTCTATGTACCCGCGGAACCCAAATTGGCGTTTGTCTTCAGGATCAGAGGTATCAATGGTGTGAGCCCAAAGGTTCGAAAGGTGCTGCAGCTCCTTCGCCTCCGGCAGATCTTCAACGGCACCTTTGTGAAGCTCAACAAGACATCAATTAACATGCTGAGAACTGTGGAGCCATACATTGCATGGGGGTACCCAAATCTGAAGTCTGTAAATGAATTGATTTACAAGCGTGGTTACGGCAAAATCAACAAAAAGCGAATTGCCCTGACAGACAACGCATTGATTGCTCGATCTCTTGGGAAATATGGAATCATCTGCATGGAGGATCTGATTCATGAGATCTATACCGTTGGAAAACGTTTCAAAGAAGCAAACAACTTCCTGTGGCCCTTTAAATTGTCTTCTCCACGAGGTGGAATGAAGAAAAAGACCACCCATTTTGTAGAAGGTGGAGATGCTGGCAATAGGGAAGACCAGATCAACAGGCTTATTAGAAGAATGAACTAAGGTATCTACCAGGATTATTATTGTAATCTGGTTAATAAACAATCGAAACAAATTGAAATGTACTGTCTTGGTTGACTTTTATCTTTCCTTTGCAAATCTTGGTGCGAGAAGATTAAGTCAAATCAACAGCCTAGCTTCTTGGATGCAAAACTTACGGTCCAGCCTGTGTCTTGTGAAAAACATTCCTTGGGTTTATTGAAAATTTTCCTGTACAAAAAACAATCCTGATTTTCCATTTTCAGTTGGCCAAACTGGGTCTAATCTAAGAAAGCCTATGTCACAGACTTTTGTGCATGATTAAAAGTTCAGTTTACAGATTAAAAATGTTGCAGAAATAAAAAAAAAAAAAAAAGAACTTTCAACATTTTGTCAGTGGTTTCAGTAGCAGGTGTTGCCACATCCTCACATCTATTCTTGTTTCATCTTTGCCTTTTCTCTTGACTAATGTGGTATTGATGCAACCCTGCTTGAACCTTTCTCAACATTGTCAATTACTCTGCTGCTATTCAAAGGACAAGAGCTATCAACATTTTAAAGCACCAGGGACTGGTGGAAGACAATTTTCTGGAAGACAATTTTTTCACAGTCCAATGGGGTGCAGTGGAAAATGGTTTACAGATTATTTGAGAGCTTTACATTTATTGTGCTCTTTATTTCTGTTATTATGTTATAATATATAATGAAATAATTATGAAACTCACCATATTGCAGAATCAGTGGGAGCCCTGAGTTTCTTTTCCTGCAACTAGACGGTCCCATCTGGGGGCGATGGGGAACGACTGTAAATACAGACGAAACTTAGCTTGCTACTGACCTCCTGCTGTATGGCCTGGTTCCTAACAGGTTGAGAACCCCTGAACATCCTAGAGAGAATGCTAGCTCAGATTCAGTCTAGCCTGATGGATATTAATCCTTGCCTTGTCAGATCAGGGAATTGCTCTCCAAGTTTATCTGAACTCCATTTCTCATGACATGGAATCTTATGTCAAAACTCACAGGTGTATATAATTCTTGGCATAAAATAGCTTTCAAAAAACATTTTAAGGGATTTCTCTGGTGGTCCGGTGGTTAAGACTCCACCCTCCCACTGCAGGAGGTGCAGGCCTCATTCCTGATGGTGGGGAGGGGACTATGATGCTGTGCGGCACAGCTAAAAAAAAAAAAAATTTTTTTTAAGATTATCTTACTCAAAAAAATGTGGAAAATCCACTCTCATGATTTTGCCAGGCTGATTCAGTAAGCTTGAATTCAGTCCCTTTCATATCTTCTCATCACGGGAAACATAGTGTCATTTTCTTAATTCCTATCTGCTATACCACTTGTTCAAGAGGTCCCAACACTATTACAGTTTCTTGCTTTTGGATAGATCATGTTTGGCTCAGCTTAAATAATAAATTTCTAACAAGATGTAACAATAGTGGCTTAAAAGAGATACAAATTGACTTCTTTCCTAAAAACAGTCCTGAGGGAGGTAAGTGAGATTCTAGGATTTTACTTTGTTTGCAAGTTAATGAATTACTGTTTCACAGATGCTGGTTGAAGATACAAGATTCCTAGGTCTGAGACAAAAGTTTTAGCTACTTACTGCATTCAAGCAGAACGGGCATTATGTTGGTATTGGTTCCTCATGCCCTTCAAAACCCATGGAGGCAGCATGAAAGGACCAGTGGGTTTGAGAGTCAACTGGAACTACCACTTTTACAGTGAGGGAGAGCAAGCCTGCTTTTTGTTTGAGAGAAGATAATACCTTATCTCTTGAGCCTGCTCATTGCAAATTCAACTCAGAAAATGGTTGGCTAAAGAGCAGTCAAGTCTTGCACTGCTGGCATACCCAAAAGGGGTGTTCAGGGATGCTCAGGCTCACAATTGCTTGTCTCAACAGGTCATCCAAGGTTAGGATGGCAGTTCTGCTTGATGTGGTCATCTGGGACCTAGGTTCCCTCTAACCTGTTGCTTCATCTGTAGGGTGTGGCCTAACGTCCACTTAGCTAATGAGGTATGCTGCCTTGTCCCCATATAGAGGACTGGGGTAGAGAAGAGGAGATAGGGACTGCTGGAGAAAAGGGAGCCACCTCCCTTTGAGGACACATACTAAATGTTGTATACTTCATTTCCCTTCATCTCCCATTGGCCAGAATGCATTCATATAATCATATCAAACTTTAGGATATGTTGGGAAATGTATAGACTTTATTCTAGATATTCTATTGTGGTGTATGTGGTTTAGTCCCTAAGTTGTATCTGACTCTTCGCGACCCCGTGGACTGTAGCCTGCCAGGCTCCTCTGTCTACGGAATTTCTCAGGCAAGAATACTGGAGTGAACCCAGAGATGGAACCCAGATCTCCTGCTTGGCCAATTCTTTACCACTAAGATACCTGGGAAGTCCTCCCACTGTTTCTTCATAATAATAACCTGAGCCTGTGGCTTGGGTGTGTACTGGTCACAGCCAGAAATCTATGAGTACAAACTACAAGTCCCATACTTTGAAGGCATTGCCCAAAGTGAGAAGACAAAGGAATCATATGACTTTCAGGGGTCTGGAAGAAGATAGAGAATTTACTCTAGATAATGGTATGTTTGTGATTAAGGTTCTGGAGGCTCCAAGGATAGGATCAGTGTGGCAAGGTCTGAAGGAGTTCTAGCTGGAGAAGTTTATTATGCCCAGAGGTGGGTGGTACAGGTTTGGGAACCATTTTGATGGTGATGTGTTCATTGATTGAGGAAGAGCCCAAACCACACAGAATTTCCCCCCAACCCTCATATAAGTGTCTCCCATAAAAGACATTGAAAACTCCAAGTCAGTTGGCCCAGACAAGGGCTATTTCTGTCATGGAAGAGGAGACAGAACCAAGTTGGAGGGAAAGATTTCCAAGAGTCAGTGTTGACCCAATATAGTTACAATAAAGAATTTCCTAAGGCTGACTAGGAGTTGCCTGGCACTCTCCTTAGTAACACTCAGTTGAGGTTCCTGGGATGACTGTGCATTTGGCAGGTGTTTTTCTCTAGATAATGGTGACTCTGGAGTATAATCTTCTAGTCCCAGGGAAGCTTCTCCTTCATGGAAGACTTGAGCCTCTGCTCAAAGTAGAAGCACTTGGCCAGTTCATACGACTTGGACTTCAGCACATTAGGCCTCCATCAGCTCCCTTACAAAATTGACTGTGTCCCTCTCCCTACAGGTGGGTAAGACAATTATTGACCAGGTTAATTTTGTCCTGAGCAGGGTTATAGCAGAAGAAATCCTTGTCAAAAATTATCACATACTAAAAAAAAAAAAAAAAACTAGGAATGAGCCCCCTTTGAATGATTTCAGGTATGCCACCAGGTGTACCAAGAGGTGTAGCATCGATTGATAAAACTATGTGGATTCTCCAGGAAGAGGAAGAGAGAAGAGAAGGCAAGGAAGTGAGGGGACAGCATTCTAACATCAAACTCTGGGAGCACAGGAGGCCTTTCAGAGGTGAGGCCAAGATAGGAAGGCTTATCAGAAAAGACTTTACCTGGTCTCCTGGGGCACATTCTAGTGGACATAGCTGAGTAAGTTTATTGCAGCAACTTTGAGGCCTGAGGAAAGGCTTGACCACTGAAAAATAGCCAGAAGGAACAGCGGCAGAGAATCTAGTTAGAGGGAAGAGGTCTGGCAGACACAAATGACCAGGTTCAAAAGGTTTTGAAGCAGCTCAGGTGGGGTCCAGCCAGAGTTAAGGCAGTCAGCTAGTCCATGGATGATTCCAGTAAATGAGCTTGTACCCTGTTGTAGAGCAGGCCCTTTGCTCCCTGGCTTGTTGGAGACTGTCTTCTGGGTGTGCTACTGATTACAGTCTACGTCAGAAGCTGATAGGCAAATTCTGCCCTCCTTTTGGGTAGGCTTGAACAGAGAAAATTTTAGCCCCGCTTCTTTCCCTCTTCAAAAGGTTAACACTGAATTTAGGTCAGAGAATTGCAGCGGAATTGACTGTTTCTTCTGGGCTCAAGCACATTCTGTAAAGAAGTGTGGTTAAGCAAGGGCCAGGTGAAGTCAGGAGGAGACAGAATGTATGTAGTGGTTTTTTCTGACACCCCTTTTGGCACTAAATGTATGTTGTTCTTCCACATGCCAACCAATTCTATGACACTAATTGGGTCCTCAGCAATTCAATTCCCACCCTATCTACCAAGAATTAGGGTCAGATCCCATGAGTTAAGGGGCTCAGTCTCATGTGACTGCCCTTACTTCAAACCAGCTACAAATGGGATACCTGAGAAACCCACTCTTCTGGCTGGCTAACTACAAATCTGGGAGTCCCCATGGGCTCCCCTCAGCATTGTTAATATTCTAGAATGACATAAAACTCCTCAACTTATGTCTACCAGTTCCTTACAAAGAATATAAATGAGGGACCGCCAAAAAGATGTGTCAGAGAAGGAAAAAAATTTCCTTTACCTTTCTAGGTTCTTCTGATTAGTCTAAGAATTAAATTGACTTGAGACAGATTAACAGAACAAAATGAAACAAAAAGTAATAACATGTATACCTGGAAGAGACCCAGGAAAGCTGAGTAACTCACCAAAATGGCCAGAGTCCTCACCTTACACACCATCTTCAGTTCAAGACAAAAGAGGATGTTGGGGCTAGTGGTTTGGGACTTCAAAAGGGAGGAAGACAACTGACAGGAGGTGGACAAGCAATGTTTGTTAGTAAACAAATGTTTGCTGGGCCAGGCAGAGGCACTAGGACCCAGGGAGGAGTTTTGACAGACTTTGCTATTGTCAACCATACCTAGTTTTATACTATAGGTGTCTGTGGTGATAGTGCCCTTCCGGGAGCAAGTCCTCTATATATATTCTTAGGCAGTTAGGGGGAAGGTCAAAAGTTCTTCCTGGGTCTCTTGGACCTTGATAGTTTTCAGTTCAATATACTCTGCATGCCAAAGAGACAACTGGGTTCCCCTACAGATGCACAGGGCAAGTTATAGGGGATAGGGCTGAGGAGTGGGGATTGGTGCAGAGCTTTCACGCTCTCTCCTGTTACGCTGTCTTCCCACCACATGAGTGTGTTCACCAACCTGGAAGCTCACGGAACTTATTTTTTAGGTTTTTAATCAAGGTTATATTAGCTAGGCATGATTACTGGCCATTGGTGACTGAACTCAGTCTCCACCCCTTTTGCCTCCCAGAGGAAGTCAGGGGCTGAGGTGGAAAGTCTAGCCCTTTTAATCACTTGGTTGATTTTTCTTGTGACCAGTTCCCATCCTGAAGCTGTCTAGCCCCCCACCAAACCCCTCCAAGGGTTATCTTATTAGCATAAGACTAATCACTATTAGCATAAGACCTTTATCAGTCAAGACACTCCTTACTCAAGAAACTCATCACTCAAATTCCAAGGATTTGGGAGCTTTGTGCCAGGAACTGGAGATAAAGACCAATTTTTTTTTTTTTTAAATACCATGGCCCTCAACTGGACCCCAGCACCCACTCTGTCTATCAGAATAACTAGGTCAAGAAGGAGACAAGAGAAATTTCCAGACAGGGCAGTGATTCTCATACTTTGGTGCATGTTAGAATATTCTGGGAAATGTATTAAAAATGTAGATTCCTGGATCTGACTCTCAGTGACTCTCAGTCACTGAGGGAGGGACCAGAGTATCTGTATTTTTATTTATTCTTTTTTTTTTTTTGGTGCATGCAGGACCTTAGTTCCCCAAGCAGGGGTCAAACTTGTGCCCCCTGAGGTGGAGGCTCAGAATCTTAGCCATTGACCTAACCAGGGAAGTCCCTGTATTTTAATAAACTCCCTAAATGATTCCCACGCTCACTGAAGTTTGAAAGCCAGGGAGTAAGCATTTCCTTTAGTCTTACCCCCAACCCCAACACTACTCCTTTCTAGAAGCCTGTCCAGTCAGAGCCCCAAGTCTGACTGTAGGTTACCACCTTCCCCTGACTTAAAGACAAGGAAGAATTACAACTGAGTACAAAGGACTCTCAGGTGAAGCTGATCTTTAGGATCCTGGAGATTCTGCCTCAGACTAGAATCAGAATCTCAGAAAAAGGAATCAGAATTAACATCGGTCAGTGTCTGCTGTGTCAGGTATGTGCATGCTAGGCATTCTCAGGTGGTTTACCTGTGAGGGAAGTGTAATGTAATTTCATGGCTGAGAAAACCAAGACTTGAGAAGATGCAGCCAAGTATGTATGGCTAGTACTCAAACTCAGCCCTGCCTGGCCCCACTTTCTACCTCAGACTTTGTTGTTCTTCAGTTGCTAAGTCGTGTCTCTTTGAGACCCCATGGCCTGCAGCACACCAGGCTTCCCTGTCCTTCATCATCTCCCAGAGTTTGCTCAGACTCATGTCCATTGAGCCGGTGATGCCATCCAACCATCTCATCTTCTGTTGTCCTCTTCTCCTCCTGCCTTCCACCTTCCTCAGAATCAAGGTCTTTTCCAGTGAGTCAGCTCTTTGCAACAGTCGGCCAAAGCATTGAGCTTCAGCTTCAGCATCAGTCCTTCCAATAAATATGCAGGGTTGATTTCCTTTGCTGCTGCTGCTGCTGCTAAGTCGCTTCAGTCGTGTCCAACTCTGTGCGACCCCATAGACGGCAGCCCACCAGGCTCCCCCGTCCCTGGGATTCTCCAGGCAAGAACACTGGAGTGGGTTGCCATTTCCTTCTCCAATGCATGAACGTGAAAAGTGAAAGTGAGGTTGCTCAGTCGTGTCCGACTCTTCGAAACCCCATGGACTGCAGCCTACGAGGCTCCTCCGTCCATGGGATTTTCTAGGCAAAAGTACTGGAGTGGGGTGCCATTGATTTCCTTTAGGATTGATTTTACTGGCTGAGCCACCAAGAAAGTCCTACCTCAGAATAGTAAGTAATTAAAAGGGAACATGCTGAGCCGGTGTGACTTAGTTGTGAGCTGGAGTTGCCGCTACAGTACCGAGTGTCAGTCACTCCATAATCATTGCTATGGAAGCGGCAACGCTGACACAGCAGCCCTGGACTGCCAAGTAGGAAACGCTTTTGCCTACAAATGTTACTAACTGAATAGCTACCTTCTCAGAACCTCTCTGGGAAATCACCAGTCCTGATGAGTGTTTCCCTGTCTTTTTGCTGAACTCAAATCCCTGAGGTAGAAGAGCCCAGCCAAGGGTTCTGGAAATTGCTGGGATTGTTACATCTCTTGCTGCATCTAGCGTGGTTGAGTCCAAGTTGTTCCAGGAGTGTGTCCTGGAGAGTTCTGTGCATCTAAGTCCTGTCAGCAAAGCCAGAATAGGCCTAGTGGGAGACTAGCCCTTCAGTTCATGGTTGAGGTAGAGGGAGACAGGCTAGGGAGTCACCCAAGGCTTTTCGAGTCAGCCAAGTTCAAATCCAAGGGGAGCAGTTGGGGATATAAGCAGGAGAAGGAGTTTAAATGTCAGCAGCCAGAACTTTTAAGAGTTGGTCAGAAGGAAGTAGACTGGGGATGAGAGACTGGGTGGCCAGCTTGGCCACCACTCCTGGAGTGTGTTGTGGGACAGGTGCAGGACCTTAGAGGAAATGTACATCTGGCCAGACTCTGTTCTACTTCCGTGTAGGTCCTTCTCCATCTCAAGTGGGAATCCCCACTGTGACATGACATTGATGAAGGGGCAAGGCAGGGAAACAGTGGTGTCACCAGGAGAAACTGGACAAGTGGTTACCAGAGTGTGGATTCACCCATGAGTCCAAGGTCTGGTCCTCAGCCTTTCAGGCAAGAGACTCAGTCTTTTTTTTCCTAATTAAAGTATAGGTTTTTGTTGTTGTTGTTTGTTTGTTTGTTTACTTTGCCACACAGCTTGTGGGATCTCAGTTTCCTGACCAGATATTGAACCTGGCGTTGTCAGTTGAAAGCCCTGAATCCTAACCTCTAGGCCACCAGGGAACTCTCTATTGAAGGACAGTTGAATGACAATATTGTGTTAAGGAAAATCCATCTCGTTAGAGCCCCAGGCAAATCCTAAAAGATGATGCTATGGAAGTGTGAATCACAATAAACTGGAAAATTCTGAAAGAGATGGGAATACCAGACCATCTGACCTGCCTCTTGAGAAACCTGTATGGAGGTCAGGAAGCAACAGTTAGAACTGGACAAACAACAGACTGGTTCCAAATAGGAAAAGGAGTACGTCAAGGCTGTATATTGTCACCCTGCTTATTTAACTTATATGCAGTGTACATCATGAGAAACGCTGGGCTGGAGGAAGCACAAGCTGGAATCAAGATTGCCGGGAGAAATATCAATAACCTCAGATATGCAGATGACATCACCCTTACGG
>NW_011494938.1:2827720-2844478 GCF_000754665.1 Bison bison bison
TGAAAAAGTTGGCTTAAAGCTCAACATTCAGAAAACTAAGATCATGGCATTCGGTCCCATCACTTCATGACAAATGGATGGGGAAACAGTGGAAACAGTGGAAACAATGGCTGACTTTATTTTTCTAGGCTCCAAAATCACTGCAGATGGTGATTGCAGCCATGAAATTAAAAGATGCTTACTCCTTGGAAGGAAAGTCATGACCAACCTAGACAGCATATTGAAAAGCAGAGACGTTACTTTGTCAACAAAGGTCCGTCTAGTCAAGGCTATGGTTTTTCCAGTGGTCATGTATGGATGTGAGAGTTGGACTGTGAAGAAAGCTGAGCGTCGAAGAATTGATGCTTTTGAACTGTGGTGTTGGAGAGGACTCTTGAGAGTCCCTTGGACTGCAAGGAGATCCAACCAGTCCATCCTAAAGATCAGTCCTGGGTGTTCATTGGAAGGACTGATGTTGATGCTGAAACTCCACTACTTTGGCCACCTGATGCGAAGAGTTGAGTCATTTGAAAAGACCCTGATGCTGGGAAAGATTGAGGGCAAGAGGAGAAGGGAACAACAGAGGATGAGATGGTTGGATGGCATCACTGACTCAACGGACATGGGTTTGTGCAGACTCCGGGAGTTGGTGATGGACAGGGAGGCCTGGCATGCTGTGGTTCGTGGGGTCACAAAGAGTCAGACATGACTGAGCGAATGAACTGAACTGAACTGAGAGCCCCAGGATGAATCCTGCTTAGGGTGACTAATACCAGCTACACTGTTAAGACACTGATGTGTAAAACAAAAGCCCATGCTGTTTCCTCAAAAGGAGGTTATGCTTTTCCGCTGCCAGTCTCTAGAATGGACTAACTTTATGATGGATTAATAATCAAGGACCATTTGATAAGCATGGATTGGAGCAGAAAGCTGGAGAGTTTGGGCCAGGGCTAGCCCTCCCAAAATGTACTTGCTTCGTAAGTGGGAGTTTCCTCTGATGACCGAATTGCTGATGGCCCACAGATTCAGGGTGGTGTAGCACATAAACAGCAAATATTTGTAGTTTTGACTTGACTTTTTTTGTGGGCTTCTGATTCAGAGTTGTATATTTCAACTTTGTCACGCAGATAAAATGGATTTTTCCTACTATTTTGTCCATAACTGATGCGGTCTTCTCTAGAGCTCCCACCTACTGGTTAGTTATTGGTAGTGGTGATGATAAATTAAATATCCCATCTGGTTTAAAGCACAACAATGCCAATAATTTAATAAACCTTTCAGGTATGTTAAAATAGAAACTGAAGCATTTAAAACTTTTTAAGAGTTTGTTAGAGCAAAAATGGATTGCCATTAAGGTAAAGTCGCTCAGTCATGTCCAACTCTTTATGACCCCATGGACTGTAGCCCACCAGGCTCCTCCATACATGGGATTCTCCAGGCAAGAATACTGGAGTGGGTTTCCATTTCCTTCTCCAGGGGATCTTCCCGACCCAGGGATCAAACCCAGGTCTCCCGCATTGCAGGCAGACACTTTAACCTCTGAGCCACCAGGATTGCCATTGGGCAGCACCAAATCAGAAATAGTCAGGAACACTCCACCAATAGGAGCCTGAAGAGATACTTTTATAGAAAAAAGTGGAAGCAAAGTAAGGAAATTATTGATTGGATATATATACACATGCACACACATATTTTGGCTGTGTCATGAAGCTTTTGAGGCCTTGATTCTCTGACCTGGGATCAAACCCAAGCCCTGCACAATGAAGGCGTGGAGCCTTAACCACCAGTCCGCCAGGGTCCTGATAGGCTATATCTCAAAACCTAGTTGGCTATTTGTGATTGGTTGCCTGTAGGTTTCAATTTCCTAACATTGAGGCATTGACAGGCTTAGATTTCAGTTTGCTTACATAGGGCCCCATGGCATTAGAGCCACCTCAGTGTAATGGCCTCATTGAATTAATTTAACAGGTATGTTCAGTTTCTCTTTATTAAAACAAACCAAACAAACAAAAAAAAACAAAACCAAACTCTCAGATAGTTAAAACGTGGCTCGTAACAGACCAGGCAATGCTCCCTAGGAACGCTGACCCTCTCCCTTGCAGACCTGGCCTCCTCTCAGTTCCTCCCAACTGAGCCTCTGCTTCATCCTCCATTGGCCTCCTGCCCTGGGATCTCCTGCAGGATCTGCACAGGGTTTTTTTTGTTGTTGTTGTTCTTGTTGTTTTTAATCACCTTTATCCTCTCTCATTTGTTATAGTGCAATAGTCTTCAACTAGCCTTCTATGGCCTTCTCCAAGCTTTTTCTCTTTCTGAAATACACACATAATCACATTACTCCCTTCAAAACTTCTAAGAGCTTCCGGTTTGCTGCAGGATAAAGTTTAAACTTTAGTGTGCTTTGTCTGATACATAAAAGTGAACAATTTGACTTCAGTTAGCTTTTTAGCCTCATCTTTGCTCTGGCTTCCCACGCCCATCTAACGCATCATACGCTTTCATGCCTCTGAGTTTATGTATTCTTCTGTATAGAATTTTACTTTCTCTTCTTTCATTAAGACCTAGCTCAAATGTGTCTCTGTAAAACAACTTTTCTTTTTCTTTATTTTTGCATAGATCTGTAGTATGGCACATAATAGCTTTTTAAGGAAGATAAAATATTTTGAATTAAACTTAAACGCTTAAGGAAAATTGTGCAATTTTGTGTAATTCAATAAAGTATATACCAATTTGTATAATTCATTAAAGTGTATAAGAATTTAAGCCCAGATTAACTATAAATGGACTTCTTTGTGTACAAGAAGCAGCCCCTGGACATTAAAATAAACTCACTTTGAGACTGAAATATTTAGATAATTTTTAAATATGAAAAGTCTAATAATTGACTTGTTTAAAGTGATTTTGGGACTTCTCTGGTGGTACAGTGGATAAGAATCCACCTGCCAATGCAGGGGACATGGATTTGATCCCTGGTCCAAGAAGATCCCACATGCCCCGGGGCAACCAAGGCTCGTGTGCCACAACGACTGAAGCTTGTGTGCCCTAGAGCCCATGCCCCGCGACAAGAGAAGCCACCTCAACAAGAAGCTCATGCACTGCAACTAGACAGGAGCTCCCGCTTACCACAGCCAGAGAAGAGCCCACACAGCAGAGAAGACCCAGCACAGCCAAAAATAAATAAATGAAAACTATACTTTTAAAAGTGCCTTTAAAAAGCGACTGAACAGCAACAGCAACAAACTACTTGTTTGCAACAACAAGTAATAGTAGGTGAACAAAAAACAGGTTTTTTTTTTCTTACATAATGAGAAATCCAGAGCTGAGCAATCCAGCACTAGTACAGCGGCTGACAAATGTTGACAAGGACCAAATGTTTCTGCTCTACCTTCCTTAGCTTATGGGGTTTTTTTCTCATGCTTGTCCCCTCATGTCCCCAACTGGCTATTGCATCCCCAGGTCTCATGCCTGCTTTCTAGGCAGGAAGAAGAAGGAAGAGAAAAAAGGGCTCTGCCAGTTGTAATTATCCCTTTTCATGTGGAACTAAAACTTCTCCAGAAATCTCAAATGAGAGAGTTCTGCTTACACTGTATTGACTGGATCAAAGTCACGTAGTTGCTTCTAGCAGCAAAAATGGAAAAAGAAATATAGTCATTGGGGGATTAGTTCCAGGACTTCTTTGGATACCAAAATCTGTGGATGCTTGAATCCCTTATACAAAATGGTGTAGTACTGGCACGTAATCTACTCACATCCTCCCTGATACTTTAAATCATCTCTAGATGACTCATAATACCTAATACATGTAAATGCTATGTTAACAGTTGTCCATACAATGTAAATGCTATGTAAGTAGTTGGCAACATGTGCCAAATTCAAGTTTTGCTTTCTGGGACTTTCTAGAATCTTTTTCAGTTTTGAATATTTCCAATCTGAGGTTGGTTGAATCCATGGATGCTGAATCCACAGATACAGAACCCATAATACAGAAAGTCAATTTTATTTTGCTGTCTAGCCCCTATATTGGAAAAGGGCAGGAGGAGAGGACATTCTGACTGGCTGATGGGCTGTCAGTCCCCAAAGTCTATCACAGGGCTCCATTGGGTTAGATTATTCATATGATAAATTATGAAGAAGGATCTTGCTGAAAAATGGGGAAAGAAAATGGTGAAATATTAGGATATATTGGATCAAAAACCTCAGATCTGGCCTTTGTTTCCTGGCCTTAAAGCTTTAGCAAAGAGATTACTCATATCCAAGCAACTTCTTTTTATGGCACTCTTCTCTCTTCCAGATTCTTCCTCAAGAACAGATTAAAAAAAAAAATCTTTATTGAGATAATTCAAAACCATAAAGTTCATCCATTTAAAGTGTACAATTCGATGGTGTTGTATATTCACAGAGTTGTGCAACCACCACCCAAATCTAAGCTCAGAACATTTTTACTATCAAAGAAAGTACCCCCTACCCAGCAGCATTTACTCTTATTTCCACCCCCAGGCCTAGGCAACCACTAATTTTCTTAGAGCAAAAAATTTTTAAAGAGTGATTTTCTGCTGTAAAGTCAGTAGGAACACTGTAAAAACGAGCTTTGGGGTAGGTAATTTGATTTAAATATGTCACAAGCCAATTAATCTGCTACAGTAGAGTTGTGTGTGTGTGTGTGTGTGTGTGTGTGTGTTGTATGTGTGTATGAACTGATGAGGTATTGCACTCAGTTGAAGCAGAACTTTTAAGCACCTCATCTCTTTTCTCATTTTGTCCTAAAGAATCATACTGTTTTCTAAATCTTATCTTTCTTATATTTCAGCCTTTTTTTTAAATAAAGATGAGATTTAGAAAGATATAAATTAGATATAAAGTTACAAAACTCATAATGCAAATGCAAAATCTCAGTAGTGGGAAGAGTTTAATTAGAAAAACAAAACCAAACCAAACCCTAAGGCTTTGGGGGGCCAAACATTTGCTGGCTGGAAGTACTAACTGAGCCAGGTGCCTTTTCTTGTCCCCTGACATGGTACAGCCCATGTCCCTGTTTTTGTTATTTGCAAGAGATAATATCATTTACCTGCTGAAATGAAAATGAGCAAATGGGCCTAAGACTCGGAGTAACTGCTTTCATTATTGTTTGTAGCATTCCCTCTAACTGTCATATCCTGCTCTGCTTAGTACCTGGTGTATCTAGATGAGAGAAAAAAACAGGAAATGAAGCAGGTACTGAGCAAACAACTATCACCTAAATGTTCTAGGCCAGGGCTTTCTGATCAGAGGTTTGAGGAACCGTGGAGAGAAACGGAAAATTTGTGACAGTTAGTACTGAGAAATGAAAAACTGCCTGAACAAAAGTGAGGAAACATTTCAATGAGACAGCTTTTGATATTGGGTCATGTTACACTGAAAGTAGAGAACTTACCCCTGACACAATCAAGCTATCACGTTTTTCTTCCTCTTAGCTTCTTTTTCCCTTTAGGCATTCCTGTCATTATAGCAGAAAGGCATTTTGTACCAGTTTGCTATTTAAAAAGTTAGCTTTCTGTTTATTTTTGTCTTATTTTTTTGAGACTTAAATAAATTAACAGCTAAGTGGATGCTTTAATAACTAATAATTTCGTCTCTGAAGGAAAGTTAAATCCCAATTTAAAAATCTTTTTCCAGTTTGAAAAGTTCATAGGACTTCTCTGCTGGTCCAGTTGTTAAGATTCTGCACTTCCACTGCAGGCGGCAAGGGCTCAGATCCCTGATGGGGGAGCCAAGCATGGGGGAGCCTGCATGCCACATGCAAAGCCAGAAAAAAGTTCATAAGTAGGAAAGTAATATTTCTGGTTTCTAGAACTGTACCTGAAAAAGTGAAAGTGTTAGTCGTTCAGTCATGTCCGACTCTTTGTGATCCCATGTAATAAGGCCACCAGGCTCCTTTATCCATGGAATTCTCCAGGCAAGAATACTGAAGTGGGTAGCCATTCCCTTCTCCAGGGGACCTTCAACCCAGTGATTGAAACTCCCACGTTGCAGGCAGATTCTCGACCATCTGAGCCACTTTCTAGAATTGTACATGGGCTGCTTGATAAGCACACTTTTTAATTCTCTACTTTTTTCTTTTGTTTATTAACATTAAATTTTTGAGGCATGCCAAAAGTAGAGAAAAATATAATAAAAAATCAAGTTTCAAATCTTGTTTAAGAAATGAAATACTACAAATATGACTGGTGCTTCTGTGTATCTTTCACCTACTGCTTTCCTCACTTTTCCCACAAAAGAACTAAATTCATACTTGAACTTGGTTATTACTCTCAGACATGCCTTTGTAATTGTGATACATATTCATGTAATTCCTGTTAAAAACAAGACAACAGGCCCAAAGTGGAGTCATTAAGCTAAGGCCTCAGTCTCTGAAATGAGACTTAGTTCCTCCTGAAATGAAATCTTAAATCAGTCAATTAAGAATCCCCTCAGCACTAGTTAGATGACCTGAGACCCCTGTCATCTCTGAAAAGAAAGTAACCTTTCAATAACCAATCTGCCTTTTTGCCAAGTACAACTTCCTTGTTCTTGCTTCCTTCTGCCTATAAAAATCATTTTGTGGAACATCTTGGAGCTGCTTTCCTATCTGCTAGCATGGATACTGCCTGATTTGTGAATTATTGAATACAGCCGATAATATCTTTAAAATGTATTCAGTTGAATTTTGTTCTCAAATATCCCTAAACAAAATCAGGTTTTCTGCATATTTTAAACTTTTCAAAGTGAAAGAAGAGCTACAATACTGGCATAAGCTTTGTTTTGGGGAAGGCCAATGAGCTGAATCCTGCTTCCAGATCATTCCTGGCACCCAGTTCAGGGGTCAAGGAGTGATCAGTGCTCACATACTCTTATAGTTAACTTTATAGTTAATCAGTGCAGCTATTCAAATTATTTGAACAAGACATGCAATTTGGATTTATTCTTAATATCTGGAAATTCCTTTTCAAATATAATTTAGCTTTGTGGATATAAGTTGGGGTGAAAAACCTCTTTGTGTGTTTTTGTACATTGGAATTCTATCAGTCTTTGAAATAAAAAAATGTATTTATTATTGCAAGAGGAATATGCCAGAATAATTCATGATGATTGTAAAAGATATTCATTTTCCATGAGAATTATTAAGAACTTTTCAGGAGTTAAATGAATAGGGAAACAGATGGACAGTTAACACAACTATTAAGGGTGCATTTGCTAGATACTTGTAGGAAGAACAATAGATTTTTGTTGAGTGAATAAATGTAAATCCTTATGAAAATAATAAAAGTCAGAATAAGAGAGATTATATTATAATTTTAATAATTGTGCAATTATTAAATAAAATAATTAAATAAATTAATTATTAAATGGATTAAATAGAATAATCTTTAAGAGCTATTTGAAATTCTGTTTATATCATGAATTATTCAAGAAAGTGCCATTTGGGAAATTTCTTCTTTTTGTGAAGATAAATTTAAAGTGGAATGTCAATTTTGCCAACTCAAAATTTTACCAAAAGGGGAAAGCTCCAAAATCATGTATAGCATCTATAATAAGTCATTTTTGGTTCAGACATAGTAAAAATATAAAGTATATGAAGAAAAGAAAAAAGTATTAGAGAAAAATTAGATAATCCCCAAATACCCTGCTTTTCTACTGACCTTAGCTAAAAAGATCTTAGTATTACACATAGGTAGATCAGTGACTATATGAGCAAAACAGCATCTGGAAGTGGTATCAGTTCATTTCAGTTCAGTCACTCAGTCGTGTCCGACTCTTTGCGACCCCATTGACTACAGCACACCAGGCTTCCCTGTCCATTACCAACTCCCAGAGCTTGCTCAAACTCATGTCCATTGCATTGGTGATGCCATCCAACCATCTTGTCCTCTGTCGTCCCCTTCTCCTCCCGCCTTCAATCTTTCCCAACATCAGGGCCTTTTCAAATGAGTCAGTTCTTCTCATCAGGTGGCCAAAGTATTGGAGTTTCAGCTTCAGCATCAGTCCTTCCAATGGATATTCAGGACTGATTTCCTTTAGGATGGACTGGTCTGATTTCCTTGCAGTCCACGGGACTCTCAAGAGTCTTCTCCAACACCACAGTTCAAAAGCATCAATTCTTCAGCATGCAGCTTTCTTTATAGTCCAACTCTCACATCCATACATGACCACTGGAAAAACCATAGCTTTGACTAGACCGTTGTTGGTAAAGTAATGTTTCTGCTTTTTAATATGCTATCTAGGTTGGTCACAGCTTTTCTTTCAAGGAGCAAGCGTCTTTTAATTTCATGGCTGCAGTCACCATCTGCAGTGATTTTGGAGCCCCCTCCCAAAAAAGTCTCTCAGTGTTTCCATTGTTTCCCCATCTGTTTGCCATGAAGTGATGGGACCTGATGCCATGATCTTAGTTTTCTGAATGTTGAGTTTTAAGTCAACTTTTCACTCTCCTCTTTCACTTTCATCAAGAGGCTCTTTAGTTCTTCTTTGCTTTCTGCCATAAGGGTGGTGTCATCTGCATGTCTGAGGTTATTGGTATTTCTCCCGGCAATCTTGATTCCAGCCTGTGCTTCTTCCAGCCCAGCATTTCACATGATGTACTCTGCATATAAGTTAAATAAGCAGTGTGACAGTATACAGCCTTGACATACTCCTTTCCCAATTTGGAACCAGTCTGTTGTTCTATGTCCAGTTCTACTTTGCTTCTTGACCTGCATAGATTTCTCAGAAGGCAGGTCAGATGTCTGGTTTTCCTATTTCTTTAAGACTTTTCCACAGCTTGCTATGATCCACACAGTCAAAGGCTCTGGCGTAGTCAATAAAGTAGATGTTTTTCTGGAACCCTTTTGCTTTTTCGATGATCCAGTGGATGTTGGCAATTTGCTTTCTGGTTCCTCTGCCTTTTCTCAACCCAACCTGAACATCTGGAAGTTTACGGTTCATGTACTGTTGATGCCTGGCTTGGAGAATTTTGAGCATTACTTTGCTAGCGTGTGAGATGAGTGCAATTGTGCGGTAGTTTGAAGTGGTATAGCCTGGATTTAAAACCAGGCAATTTGGCTCCAGAGTCCATGCCCTTACTCCTTTATTCTTATCTTGCCCTAATAAGAATAAAAGAGCCAGGGCCTGCTCTAATATCCAGGTTATTTTAGTGCTGCACTGTATATCTTTGTTCTGATATCTTTGTCCATACCTCAAATTATTTCCTTAAGAATATGTATATTTTCATTTATAATATGAAATCAAATTTGGAAGAAGCCATGTGGTTATGGAAGGGGCTTCAAGAATTTAACGTTTTCAGTAATCCTACGAGAGGAGGGACCCTTCCATTACCGTTTGCTAAAGACCTATTATTTCACAATTAAATAGTCAGGGAGTCCTTTCTGAAATGTCAGAAAGGAGATCAAGATAATTAAACTGATTGCACCACCATAAGCACATCTATAAAATGGTATATATGAGGTGTTGTTTAAAGAGGAAAGCATGGTGCACAAATAATATGCATGTATTATCAGGTTACTGTAGGTTACCTGCCTCTAAACTGAACAAACATAGGTCTAGTAGACAAATTTTTTCCTGCTTCCTTTTTTATTGTATACAGCTCAGGACTATTTAAGAACAATTCGATGCCATGGTTGCTATGGTAAATACTTTCCATAAGAACTAAGTAATTGTTGTTAGCTCTTACAACTTACCATTATTTAGTTTCAGAGTCAGGGTCCCCAGTTCCCTCTCTCCCTCTTCATGTAAACATTTTATCTGCATCAGCATTTCTTTTTAAATTTTCTCTGCAAAAGGCATATCTCATTAAGGACTAAGACACAGTAATTATAGTGAAAATATGCATATTTTTTCCCCCAAAGAATATGGTCAGCTTGGTTTTATGCTTTTTGATCTGTAGGACTTACAGCATTTGACTCTGACCTCACATTAAGGTTGTTTTAAACCAGGTAACAGATCTCAGTCCTTAACAGTTCAGGGGGAAAAGAGGCCATCTTATCATAGAGGGAGTGTTTGGGAATATTTACCTTATAGATTTGCTTTTTACCATCATAATGGAATCATAGTTCATTCAAACTTGAAAAGACAAAATTTTAAATGCAGTTTTATAGCATAGATGAGTTCTGCAGCTATGGTAACAGAATTTATTGCCACGTGTATGTGTCATGCTGCTAATCGATAACATGGTTCCCAAAGATATCAAGATAATAAAGTATCCTTAAAAAGCAAAGGACTCAACACAAAAATGACATCAAGAACTTGAGCTGATACAAATAGGATTAAGGAACATGATGGGGAGGACTTTTGTTATAACTGTTGCTTATTCACTAAGTTATGTACCAACTCTTTGTGACCCTTTGGCCTGATCGTAGCCCACCATGTTCCTCTATCCATGGGATTTCCCAGGCACAAATATGAGAGTGGGTTGCCATTTCCCTCTCCAGGATCTTGGGTCTTCCTGACCCAAGGATTGAACCTCCTTCTCCTGTGTCTCCTGCATTGCAGGTAGATTCTTTACCCACTGAGCCATTGGGGGAGATCCCCTTTGTTGTAACTAGGTACTCATAAAAATAGACACTCCAAAGAGCCGGAAGTGTTCAGGTATATTTTAATTACAGGGTGAGAGACTTGCCATGTATCCTTCTAGGGCAACCGTTACGGGGCAGAAGTCCCTCAAAATACAAAACTTATTTTCAAAGATGATATTGGAAAGATGATATGTGGAACATCTGTTGTGGACTTGTTCTTTTTTCTTTCTGTTCTAGGATGAATAATAATCCTGCCCAGTAGTGAGTTACCTGGACAAATGTTGATCTCCCTTTTCCCTGCTCTCTCTTCAGTCTCCCTCTCTCCCTGCCTCCTTCTCCTCCCCCCTCTCTCTTCCTTCCTTTCTTCTTTTCTCCTTCCTTCCTCTTTCCTCTCTTCTTTTCTTTCTTTCTCTTCCATCCTCCCTTCCTCCCACCTTCTTTCCTTCTTTCTTTCTTCTTGCTTTCTTTTATTAGTAATAAGTGATATAATTTTAAGTCTGTGTGACTCTGTTTTGGTGTCTGGGTGTTTCACATAGATAATTCTTATGCCCCTAATTGGGCTTCCCTCATAGCTCAGTTGGTAAAGAATCTGCTTGCAATGCAGGAGACCCCAGTTCAATTCCTGGGTTGGGAAGATCCCCTGGAGAAGGGATAGACTACCACTCTAGTATTCTTGGGCTTCCTCTGTGGCTCAGCTGGTAAAGAATCCACCTGCAATGTGGGAGACCTGGGTTCTATCTCTGTGTTGGGAAGATCCCCGTAGAAGGGAAAGGCTACCCACTCCAGTATTCTGGCCTGGAAAATTCCATGGACTGAATAGTCCATGGGGTCCCGAAGAGTCGGACATGATTGAGTGACTTTCACCAAAACCACCCCCCCCAAACAACTCCCTAACTAGCTTCTCAAGAACAGGGACTATTTCCAAACAGAAAGCTCCTCAGTCTTCGACCCTGACAATTCTCCCTTGAGGCCTTCTAGAGTCCATTTTTTACAGTTTGCCTCAAAACATTTTATCCAAGAATTCTTTACCAATGTACCACTCTACTGCAATCTCTTCTATTAGAAAAAAAAAGAAAAAGAAAAACACAAAGCTGAGTTAAAAATACAGATGAATATAAAGTTTTCTCACCTCCCAGAATTGAGAGTGGTTGGCATTTTTTACATATTTGTTTTTAGTCTTTATGTATATTTTTGTGTAAATAATAAAATATTCCCCAATACAGTTAGTACCTTGGATCCCCACCCATCATCACATTCCATCTCTGCCTCACCCTCTGTGCTTATCAACCATAAACTTGCTGTGAATCCTTTAAGTTCACTTTTCATATTTTCCACTGTCTTCTTTATTCTGTATCGTAAATGTTTTCATTCATTTTTTTTTTTTTGTAAGGAACTCCTGGTATTGCCCTTGGTCTTAGAACATCCAGTTTTTCCTGCTAGATGGGGATGAACCAGGATGCAATTGTATCTCCCAGAGGCCAGCCCTTGCTGACTATGGTCTGTGCATCTCCTCCAGCCACCAGATTTAGTTGAGGGCATGCTCTCTCCTAGGTATATCCTGAATTCTCCCTGCTACAATTCTACATCTTGGTCCTTGATAACAGATTCATAGAAGAGCTAAAATAAACATATGATGTTCTACCTGACCACATTTGTGTCCTGTTTTCTTGGGCTCTGTGACTAGAACTTTAACTTGGCTTTTGGTTTTCTAACTGATTTAAGTTTCCTCTTGTTTGGCTGCCAGAAGCTCAAATCCAACAATACAGTACACTCATATTAACAGGAAAGTTGGCTTTGTGGCATGGCTTTTATGTGTTAACCACATTATGGCTTTATTTTCTAATCTTCATTTATCTTCTGTCTTTTTCTAAAAATATCCTATTTACTTATTCAAGAGTTTATTGTGGACCATTTTTTAATAATTCTTTATTAAATTCTTTATTAAATAATTCTTTATTATTGAATTTGTTACAATATTGTTTATGTTTCATGTTTTGATTTTTTGACCACAAAACATGTGGGATCTTAGTTCCTGACCAGGAATCAAACCTGTACCTGCTGCTTTGGAAGGTGAAGTCTTAACCACGGGACTCAAGCAGGAAAGTCCCACCTTTTGTCTTAATGTTCTTTATTTGTACATTTTTTACTCTGAGGAGTTTACAAAACTGTCCAAGATGCACCTCATTGTTTTAAATCGGGAGAATAAAACTCTAACAATCTGTTGTAGCAGGCAGAAGTTTTCATTATTTCTGATCCAGGAAAACTGAGTGATCTGACAGGTTGCCTCAAAAGAAAATTTATATTTAGAAAGATTAATTATTTCTTGTACTGAGATACACATTAGGTGTGGTAGATGTCCTTTTTTACTTTTATGAATAATTTATACATTTCCTTTAATAGTTAGATTTTTGAATGTATTAAATGAAATTCTAAATGAAACATGATTTGGAGCCATGGTTTGAAAATATCTTTTTCTTTGAAGACCAAAAATAAAACCTTTATGCTATCCACTTAAATATTTTCCTTCTCCCTCTGTTTTGAGGTAGAAGTAATGAAGATTCTTTTCCTAGGGCATTTTGGGGATCTGGAACTAACCTTAAGTAGGTGGTGTATGTAACCAATCTGCATGTATGGCCAGGAATGCTATGGGCCTCTGCTGTTTCCACACCAGGCTCTTACAGTCTCTAAATCACCAGTATTAAGAGTTATGTTCCTTTTGGTCTTTAGAAAGTTTTTTAAAATGTGAATATCCCTTGGAAAAGAAAACCATCTTATGAATTTATAAGCTTCCGTGTTTGAAATTTGGCTAGGGAGAACAATATGAACAAGTATAAAACAAATTAAGTTTGGAGAAGATACAGAGAGTTATAAAGCAGGAGAGAAAACTGCTTTTAATTCTCCCTAGGATGAGCCCTAGCAAAATTGAGAATAGTCCTTTCTTATTTCTGCTAAAATTTTAAGACTTTTCTTTCTTTCTTCCCCAAATATAAAGTTCAAAAGGTTTTGGTCTTTAAAAAAAAAAAAAAAAGACAGAGATCTTGTAAGAATAGACCAAAGGGAGTAAAATCATTTACACCACACAGGAAATTTCCCGTAAAGGAAACTTTCAGCAAATTTTTTTCTTCAATGAGTTTCTATATTAGAATTTTTCTCTTCATAAATTGTTTAAACTGTTCCATAGAAAATTAAATTATACATGTCTAAACTGTGGTTTCCCAAGACCATAAAGCTTCCTAAAATGAGATTATGCATCAGTAGTGATGGTGCTTAAACAAATTCTTCTGTGGAATTGTCAGCACTGCTGATAGGTTTAGGGCCAAGCTTCTGCCACATTTTGTAAGATAACAACCAAGTATAGCATGACTTTGATAGATTCTGCTCTTATTTTAGCAAAACCACATTCTGCTTTGAGAAAGGTCAAGCTTAGAGCAAGGGTATAGCTTTTTCCTTACTTATCATTCATGACAAGTTATCGTTCATGAACTTGTCACCTATTTATTACACAGTAAGGACAAAGGGGAAATTTGCTTAATCTAGATACTTTACAATTTCATCTCCAAGTGCCTAATGTTCTGAGCCAATTATTCTTGGATTTATCATGCTTTTTCCTGAAGATTGATGCTAAATCTTATTATTTTGATAAGTTATTGACTACTCAGATTTTTTTAATTAAAAAAATTTAAAATAACTAAAAATTTGTGTTTCCTTTCTGGGCCTCTGGAAAACTATGTATCTTCTACTATGCCTCACCTTTTCTATCAAACAATGTCTAATGTATTTATTGGTCACAAAATTGAGCCAGATTTCACCAAGCAAAAGCCCTAAAAATTATTTCTTTTGGTAGTACAGATTAGATACTAATTTTGAAGATCCAAGTAGATGTTTGGGCAGTGAAGATGTAGGATAGAAGAGTGGGAGTTGGCCAGATTAAACTGCCTTCAGCTTAATCTTCAGGAATATTATGGTAATGAATAGGGCTTCTTGGGAGACATTTGTCCTTGGGATGTGGTGACCGCCTGTTTAAAATATTGCCTGAGGTTGTATAGAAATTCAGCACTAAGTCAAGCTTAAAAACAGTCCTTTATGGCTGAATTAAATGTATGAAACTCACTTTCCCAAACCTTGCTTGTGTTCAGTTGCTAAGTTCTGTCCAACTCTTTGGGACCTCATGGACCGTAGCCCGCCAGGCTCCTTTGCTCATGGGATTTCCCACACAAGAATACTGGAATGGGTTGCCATTTCCTTCTCCAGGAGAAATCTTCCCCCCCAGAGATCAAATTGATGTCTCTTGTATTGTCAGGTGGATTATTTTACCACTAAGCCACCAGGGAAGCCCTTTCCCAAACTTTAGAAAGTAACTAAAAGCTTCATTGTTGCCAAATGAAGCAGCAAGATATGGAAACTGTCCGGGTGGGGGGTGGGGGGGAATCCCATACTAGGAAGCAGAATATTTGAACTTTCATCCAGCAAAGATGAATACTTGAATATGACCCCAGACTTGTCGTTTAAACTCTTTGCTTGACTTGTCTCATCTTGGCAGACTTAAGGTCAAAAGCTGGGCCAGATGATGGTTAATAAAACTTCTATTTTAAAAGTAATCATGAGTGGACTTTCCTGGTGGTCCAGTGGTTAAGACTCTGAACTGCTAATGCAGAGGCTGGAGGTTTGGTCCCTGAATGGAGAATTAAGATCCAACATGCTGTGTGACTCCACCAAAAGATTAAAACAAACAAACAAAAAGTAAGCATGGGAATTCCCTGGTGGCCCAGTAGTTAGGATTGGCACTTTCACTCCCAGGGCCCGGGTTTAATCCCTGGTTGTGAAACTAAGATCCCACAAGCTTCAGGGTACAGCCAGAAAAAAAAAAAAAAAGTCACGCTCATTGTAACAAAACAAAATAAAGAACTGAAAAATGCAGAAAAGGATTAAGAAGAATATAGTGGTAACCCATATAAACCATAATCTCATCTGCATTGATAGATTAATCAATGTTGACATAAGCTTCTTTTTTTTTTTTTTTGATAACTGAAATGTATACAGTTTTGTGTATATACTGCTTTTTGAGAGGTAAAGGGTTTGAGATTTGTTGTCCTTCATAAAAGAGGCCTGGGACAAATGGAAAGGTAGACTGTGTTCTTGGGTAGAAAGACTTACAGGCATGATGATGTTAGCCCATTAGGGACTGGCAGTATCCTTCAAAATTGTAAGTGGGTATACATTTGGATCCAGCATTCTATTTTTAATAATGATTCTAGAAATAGTGTCTAAGAAATAATATTCAATGCAACATTCTTTTTGGGCAATAGTGAAAAATTGGAAACAGCATAAATGTCAATTAGTATAAGCCTTGTTAAATAATAGATAATTACACTTTGGAATATTACACAGTTATTAAAAAGAATGAGTACATGCTTTTTGTATTGATTTAGAAAGATCTTCAAGATACATTAAATGAAAAAATCAAGTTGCTGGGAAAATGTGTATAGTATTTTATTATTCATGTAAACAATGTAAGAGGACAAAGAATACTCATTGTCTTCTACCCTAAACAATTCTTTGTAAGTCTAAACAAGAAACTTCCAAAATCAATGACTTGTGCTATGGTTAAGGATGGGAACCAAAGATCTGGGACTGAGTGGGAGTGAGACTTTCTACTGTGTACATTTTTATACTTGTTTGATGTTTGGACAATGTGAATATATTATTAACATTAAAATAGAAATAAGAATGTGCTATCCTTTGTTTATACATTATCAATTCACCATTAGTATGAATTCTATTTTTAGTTTAACAGTGATACAGTTAGCCTGAATCATGAGACCACATTTCTTCCATTCTAAGATGCATTTTTTCCATGTATGAAAATTTCTGAATTGAGTAATTCCCTTCTCCTATTGCATATAAATATACCATACTTTACTTTGCTATTTGACTTTCACTGGATTTTTTTTTTTTTTTTTGCTTTTTATCAAATAATTCCAATGAGCAAACACATAAGTTATTTTTTGCTTTCTTAGAAACGGATAACTACAATAATAAAACTCCAAAAATTCCCTTCCCTCCATTTTTTGCTCTTCTTTAGGGCAAAACCCCTAGAAAGAGCTGCTCTCTACACTCTGTGTGCCCTTTGTTCCCGTTTGTCTTTGAGCTCACCTGATGACCTTGAAACAGCTTTCATGAAGGATATCTGACTTGTACGTGGCTGAATGGGTTTTCCATACCGACCAGCCTGTATAAAGGAGCCTCCTCCATCACTCTGGAT
>NW_011494938.1:2844578-2846273 GCF_000754665.1 Bison bison bison
TTTTTTTTTTTTTTTTCGCTATTTAATTTTCACTAGACAGTTAGGTTGCTTTCAGTTTTTTCTTTCCTTTTTTTCCCCTGAATAACTGTCTCACTCTGTTATTGAATCATTAAAAATATTTTGTTTTGACAATTAGAAACAATACTATAGTATAACATGGCACTTAAAAATATGGGCCCTAAAAGCACACCGCCTGGGTTTGGATCCTGGCCCATGTACCTCCAGGCTGAGTAATCTGAGTAGTGATTTAGCCCAACTCAGCTGTTTGTGATGGGGATTGTAACACTATCTGTTTCAAATGGTTTAGCACCATACTTGGCACATGGCATAAATAGTCAGTAAATATTATTCATTTTGTAATGAAAATATTTGTGGATATATAAGAATTACTTCTATAGAAGAGCTTCCTGTAGATGGTATTATTTAACCAAAGAGTATAAACACTTTTAAACTGTTTTGAGAGATGATAGTATTTAAATATCCAATTTTAGGGTTTTTTTTTTTTTTACTATTTAGTTTGATGGAAGTTGTTTTCTTTTTTTAACCCCATGTGTTTAACTGCTATTTATATCTCTTCTTGTTTGAATTTGTCTATTCTTGACTTGTCCTTTTCCAACACAATATTTATCTGATTAATTTATATGAATTTTATATAATACTGATGCTTTAACCTTATTATTTATGCATTTTCAAATTTTAACCTAATGATTTTTAAAATGAACTCAGAAAAAAAGGATCAGATGACCTTCTAAATTAAAAATATAAAGATACTCAAACAAAAGAATATATGTTGCACATTTTTATAATATAAAACTTTGTAATAAATTGAACACCTCTGTATCCTCATTCAATTTGAGAAACAGAATATTTTTGATGACACCTGTGTGAAACTCTCCAGTCGTATCCTTCCTAAGCCCTGGCGTTGTCAAAGTTTGAATCTTGGTTCTTACTTTTTAAAATTGTTTTACCAGGTAATCCCTAAATAATATACTGCTTGATTTTGTCTATTTTCAACTTCTTTTTATCAATGTAGTCATACTGTATGCATATTTCTATAACTTGTTACAATGTCAGTTCTATTATATATTAGATTTCCATGTGTAAATCTATTTCTGTGTTACCTAATCTATTCTGTTGGTCTATTTGTTCCTGAGTTAACACCATAAAACTTTACAATAAATCTTTTTTTAAAACTTCTACTTATCTATTTTATTTCTGGCTGCTCTGGGTCATTTCTTCCTCCAGGAGATCTTTCCAATCCAGGGATTGAACCCAGGTCTCCTGCATTGAGGGCAGACACTTTACCATCTGAGCCACCAGCGAAGCCATGTCTCTGTTGCTGCTGGTAGGCCTTCTCTGACTGTGGAGAGTGGGGGCTGCCCTCTCATTATGGTGCACAGGCTTCTCATTGCAGTGGCTTCTGTTGCAGAGCACAGTCTACAGGGTTCAGGGGCTTCAGTAGTTGTGGCACATGGGCCCAGTAGTTGCGGCTCCTGGGCTCCAGATCAGATCAGATCAGATCAGTCGCTCAGTCATGTCCAACTCTTTGTGACCCCTTGAATCACAGCACACCAGGCCCCCCTGTCCATCACCAACTCCTAGAGTTCACTGAGACTCACGTCCATCGAGTCAGTGATGCCATCCAGCCATCTCATCCTCTGTCGTCCCCTTCTTCTCCTGCCCCCAATCCCTCCC
>NW_011494938.1:2847815-2858640 GCF_000754665.1 Bison bison bison
TATAATCATAAGGGATTTGATTTAGGTCATACCTGAATGGTCTAGTGGTTTTCCCTACTTTCTTCAATTTAAGTCTGAATTTGGCAATAAGGAGTTCATGGTCTGAGCCACAGTCAGCTCCTGGTCTCTAGAGCACAGGTTTAATAGTTGTGGCACATGGGCTTAGCTGCTTTGAGGCATATGGAATTCCTCCTGAATCAAGGATCAAACCCGTGTTTCCTGCATTGGCAGATGGATTCTTTAGCAGTGAGCCACAAGGGAAGCCCCTGCTGTGACTTTAACAATGTAGAAATCCAGTAGATATTGTTTCGTTCTTTCAGATTAACATGGTAGTTAATTCTGGCTCTAGAGTCAGAAAGACCATGGCTCTACTCTAACCTCAAGGGCTGGAGAATAAACCTTTTGGGAAGTCTGCCCAGACCACAAGCCGCCTTCTCTGAGAACTTCCCCTAGGAGTGTGCTCTGTACTCATGTTTGCATTACGTGACTGCCTGACGACATATTCTATTGGATCAGAGGAGAAGAAGACAAGGTTAATTGGATTTCCTCTTCCAATGTTTAGAATTATGACCACTTGAATTTAGAACAAGTAAATTTGCAGGCTAGGGGGCAACTATACTTGGCCATGCACACATGGAGAAGCAGAGCAAATGCCTGGGGCATACAAAAGAATGAGACAGAGGAAGAAGATATGCAGAGAAAGAAGCAAGAAACCTTGAGGAAGGAAGATGATATTAAGGAAGAGAGAGAGATGGGGATGCACTAACCATAAATATACCCTCATATGAATTCCAGGCATTTGTACTGCCTCTAACAGATTTCCATTTCTTGATTCAAGTCCATCTTGGTGCCTGATGTTATTTCCTGACTCTTGGGTCCCTGTTAACAACCCTCTGTTCTTAAATTACCTTTTTGTGTAGGAGGGGGAGTTTTATTTAGCTCAAATCTTACTGGTTTCCATAGTGGCTTTTTTTTTTTTTTCTTTCTTTCTTTTTTGGTTTACATTCCTACCAACAGTGCATAAGGATTCTCTTCTCCATATCCTTGTCCCTACTTGTAATCTCTTGTCATTTTGATAATCATTCTAATAGGTATGGTATCTCACTGTGGTTTTGATTTGCATTTCTCTGATGATGTTCAGCATCTTTTCATGTATCTGTTAGTTATTTGCATTTTTTTTTTTTTAATGTCTATTCAGATCTCCTGCCCATTTAAAACAATTTTTGGATAGGCTATTGAGTTGTGTTAGTTCCTTTTATTTTTTGGATATTAACCCCTTATTAGATAGATGGTTTGCAGATATTTTCTCTATAAATTGCCTTTTCATTTTGTTGATTGCTTCTTTTGCTGTGCAAAAACTTTTTAGTTTGATGTAGTACCACTTGTTTATTTTTGCTTCTGTTGCTTGTGCTTTTGGTGTCATACCTAAAAAATCGTTGCCAAGACCAATGTTAAAGAGCTTTGTCCTTATGTTTTCTTCTAGAAGTTTTATGGTTTCAGGTCTTGTCTTTAAGTCTTTAATCTGCATAGCCATTCCTTTCTCCAGGAAGTCTTTAATTTATTTCAAGTTAATTTTGGTGGAAGATACAAATCCAACTTCATTCTTTGGATGAGATTATCCAGTTTTCTGGGCTTCCCAGGTAGCAGTAGTGGTAAAGAACTGGCCTGCCAATGCAGGAGAGATAGAGATGCAGGTTTGATCCCTGGGTTTGGAAGATCCCCTGGAGGAGGGCATGGCAACCCACTCCAGTATTCTTGTCTGGAGAATCCCGTGGACAGAGGAGCCTGGCAGACTATAGTCCATAGGGTTACAGAGTCAGACACAACTGAAGTGACTTAGCACACATGCATCCAGTTTTCCAACACCATTTACTGAAGAGACTATCCTTTACCCATTGAGTATTCTTGGCTCCCTTGTAAATTATTAGTTGCTGGTGGGTATGTGCTTGCTAAGTCACCTCAGTCATATCTGACTCTTTGTCACCACATTAACTGCAGCCTGCCAGGCTCCTCTGTCCATGGGATTCTCCAGGCAAGAATACTGGAGTGGGTTGCCATGTCCACGTCCAGGGAATCTTCCCAACTCAGGGATCAAACCAGCATCCCTTATTTCTCCCTCATTGGCAGGCAGGTTCGTTACCACTAGCCCATGGGAAGCCCATTAGTTGACCATATATGTATGATTTTGTGGGGAAGGGGGCTCTTGATTCTGTTCCGTTGTCCATTTTTATGGTAGTACCACACTGTTTTGATTACTATAACTTTGTGATATCATTTGAAATAAGGATGTGTGATTTCTCCAGCTTTGTTCTTCTTTCCAGGATTGCTTTGGCTTTTGAAGATACTTTGTGGTTCATACAAATTTTTGATTATTTGTTCTATTTCTATGAAAAACGTCAATGAAATTTTGATGGAGATTGCATTGAAGCTATATATGGCTTTGGGTAGTATGGACATTTTAATAATATTAATTTTTTGATCCATGAACACAGATTATCTTTCCATTTAATTGTGTCTTTCAATTTCTTTCATCAAAGTCTTATAGTTTTCAGTGTACAGATCTTTCACCTCTTCAGTTAAATGTATTATTAACTATTTTATTGTTTTTAATGCTTTTAGAAATGAGATTTCTTTCATTTCTTTTTCAGATATTCTGTTGTTGGTATATAGAAAGGCAACTGATTTTTGTATAATTTTGTAAGCTGAACACATCATTTTTCCAAAGGTGTAACAATGATTTTAAACAGTATTTCATGTTATATATAATACATAAAACACTCTCAAATTGTTTAAAAAAAAAAAAAAGTTCCTATGACCATGTAAAGCTGGCAGTGTTCTGTGGGACCTTACAGAATTCTCAGATTCTCAGGAGATTAATTCAGAGGTTAATTGACTGTGTGGATCACAGTAAACCGTGGAAAATTCTGAAAGAGATGGGCATATCAGACCACCTGACCTGCCTCTTGAGAAACCTATATGCAGTTCAAGAAGCAACAGTTAGAACTGGACATGGAACAACAGACTGGTTCCAAATAGGAAAAGGAGTATGTCAAGGCTGTATATTGTCACCCTGCTTATTTAACTTATATGCAGAGTACATCATGAGAAATGCTGGGCTGGAAGAAGCAAAAGCTGGAATCAAGATTGCCGGGAGAAATATCAATAACTTCAGATATGCAGATGACACAACCCTTTTGGCAGAAAGTAAAGAGGAACTCAAAAGCCTCTTGATGAAAATGAAAGTGGAGAGTGAAAAAGTTGGCTTAAAGCTCAACATTCAGAAAATGAAGATCATGGCATCTGGTCCCATCACTTCATGGGAAATAGATGGGGAAACAGTGGAAACAGTGTCAGACTTTATTTTTCTGGGCTCCAAAATCACTATAGATGGTGACTGCAGCCATGAAATTAAAAGATGCTTACTCCTTGGAAGGAAAGTTATGACCAACCTAGAGACCATATTGAAAAGCAGAGATATTAGTATGCCAACAAATGTTCGTCTAGTCAAGGCTATGGTTTTTCCAGTGGTCATGTATGGATGTGAGAGTTGGACTGTGAAGAAGGCTGAGCGCTGAAGAATTGATGCTTTTGAACTGTGGTGTTGGAGAAGACTCTTGAGAGTCCCTTGGAATGCAAGGACATCCAATCACTCCATTGTGAAGGAGATCAGCCCTGGGATTTCTTTGGAAGGAATGATGCTAAAGCTGAAACTCCAGTACTTTGGCCACCTCATGCGAAGAGTTGACTCATTGGAAAAGACTCTGATGCTGGGAGGATTGGGGGCAGGAGGAGAAGGTGACGACAGAGGATGAGATGGCTGGATGGCATCACTGACTCGATGGACATGAGTCTGAGTGAACTCCAGGAGTTGGTGATGGACAGGGAGGCCTGGCATGCTGCGATTCATGGGGTTGCAAAGAGTCGGACACGACTGAGCGACTAATCTGATCTGATCTGATGGTTTATCCAGTAGTCATGTACGGATGTGAGAGTTGGACTGTGAAGAAAGCTGAGTGCCGAAGAATTGATGCTTTTGAACTGTGGTGTTGGAGAAGACTCTTGAGAGTCCCTTGGACTGCAAGGAGATCCAACCAATTCATTCTAAAGGAGATCAGTCCTGGGTGTTCTTTGGAAGGAATGATGCTAAAGCTGAAACTCCAGTACTTTGGCCACCTCATTCGAAGAGTTGACTCATTGGAAAAGACTCTGATGCTGGGAGGGATTGGGGGCAGGAGGAGAAGGTGACGACAGAGGATGAGATGGTTGGATGGCATCACCGACTCAATGGACATGAGTTTGAGTGAACTCCAGGAGTTGGTGATGGACAGGGAGGCCTGGCGTGCTGCAATTCATGGGTTCGAAAAGAGTCAGACATGACTGAGCGACTGAACTGAACTGAACTGAACTGAATTCAGAGATGAACTGGGCTACTTGGGAATCAGTCTCTGGAGTTAGGTTGTTGACAACAATTTTTAGCCTTTTTCCTTTAAACCTGGGATTCTCAACCTCCAGGCCATGGACAGATACCTCCTATCAGATAAGCAGTGGCATTAGATTAGAAATAAGTATGCAATAAATATAATGCACTTGAATCATCCCCAAACCATCTCTTCCACCCTCCTTTTGTGGAAAAATTTTCTTCTATGAAACCAGTCCCTGGTGCCAAAAAGGTTGGGGACCACTGCTTTAAACATAAAAAATTCATAAACCTCATGGTAATGCAAGTCAAAACGGTTGGGGAAAAGTCACTCATAATTTCATCACCCTAACAAATGAACTGGCAACCCACTCCAGTACTCTTGCCTGGACAACCCCATGGATGGAGGAGCATGATAGGCTACTGTCCATGGGGTCGCAAAGAGTCAGACACGACGGAGTGCCTTCACTCACTCACTCACTCAACAAATGAACCATATTCATTTTTACATGTTTAGTCCATATGTCTTTTAATGGTTTGATGCATACCCTTGAAATTACAAATTGGCAACACAAATATAGATTGCTTTTGAGCTGTGAGAGATGCTTGCATAGCATTTGAAGGGTAACACCACACAAGCGGTTTCATTGTCTTTAAAAACTCTTCTGACACTTATAAAAACATTAAAAAAAAACCATAATCTGGAGCTTCCCTGGTGGCTCAGTAGTAAAGACTCCACCTGCCAATGCAGAAAATGCAGGTTCCATCCCTGGTCCGGGAAGATTCCACACGCTGTGGGGCAAATAACCCCGTGTGCCACAATTATTGAGCCTGTGCTCTAGAGCTTGGGAGCTGCAGCTACTGAGCCTATATGCCTCAACTCCTGAGGCCACACACCCTAGCGTCATTCTCTGCAACATGAAAAGCCACTCCAATGAGAAGTCTGTGCACTCATTGCACTTCAACTAGAGTATAGGTCCTGTTGCCCGCAACTAGAGAAAAGCCTGAACAGCAATGAAGACCCACCACAGCTAAAATGAATAAATAATTTTTAAAATGTGCTTATTAAAAGAAACATAATCTGTATACACATCTCCTGTTGGAGATTACAGTCTCAGAGAACAAATGAAGATCATGGTTTGTTCACTACTGTATACCTTGTACATAAAGGACAATCTCTGTTGGAAAAGTGAATGAGATTGATAAAGATGGGCGTCTGACTACTGGACACTGAGACCAAGAGGGAAAGGAAAGTAAACTATTCTCCAAGCTTCTCTCTGACTTGACTAGTGACAGTCTTGCATGAGAAGGTGTATAAAGGGGTAGATATAGGACACCACCAGGAATTTACTCAGTGTAACTCTCTGGAGTCCTTGTCCACTTTTGGCCACCTAAGGCTCTCATCTCCACTTATCTAGAGACCAGAGGGGAAAAGCACTGTGAGAGTTTTGAGAAGCCCTATTCTTTCACAGTAGCCAGAGATTCAAGAAGGTCTATAGCAGACCACAGTAACAGGCAGGTCCACAAGAGGTGCCCTACGGAGCACCCCGTGCAGTTAGGGGTCTGAGGACATGAGGTAATTTGGAGACAGCCAGCTGTTAAATATTAGCAGCACACCACTGAATAGAGGCCTGCGCTGGGACAAAGAGCCCTGTGGAGACATCATGACTGAAAGCAAATGGACAAAACCATCAACTCCATCAGTGGTGACAGCGCAATACCTTAAATTGCCAGAGAGGAAGGAAACATGAGCTGAAGTTCATCATCAAGCAATAAGACCAAACTAGTCCTTCCAGAACAGTGACTAAGAAGGATCCTGGACACCCCCTAGACTTCAGGCTCTTCCCCTTACTGCCCCAGCATTCTACAGTTCCTATCACTGAGCCACTATCCTCCCGAAGTCACTGAGCATCTGCCTACCCTCATTACTGAGTCATTCAAGAGACTTTAAAAGCCAGGACTGAGAGACTTTTGATCATTTAATTCATTTTTCATACTATAATTAAAGAACATAGAGCTTGACAAAATCTCCTTGGAAAGTAGGAACATGAATTTACTTATTTAGGCTTAGCTGCAGGGCATGTGGGGAAGAAAGGGGAGGGGTATCTTAATTCCTCTACCAGGGATTGAACCCATGTCCCCCTGTAGCGAAAGCGCTGAGTCTCAACCATCAGATGGCTAGGGAAATTCCAGGAAAATAAGTTTGTTAGAGCTGGCATTTTTGTATCAATATTTACCAAAAAAGGAGAAACGTTTTTTAAAAATGGTGAGAAACACTGTTTTACACTAGAGTATAGATACTTCTATTTTCTGTACACCTCATAATTATGCTATTCTTGATCTTGATCTGGTATATATTAGACTCTGATTGAGGTGGGATTATATAAATAAACAAATTAACAAAAAATAAATAAGCAGGATGTTATTCTCAGTTCCAAAAAAGTCATCATTAAATTTGGAAATGGTATCTTAGTAATAGTTCTGATAGGGGTGGGCCAAAGTTAAGTGTGTCTATTGCATCCATACTTGGAGTTTTTTAAAATAGTGATTTCACATTTATATAGGGCAATTCTGACCTGGTTACATCAAAGTGACTTTAAAATGTAGCGCTTCAGACCTGTGTCCTAAATGATCTTCTATCTTCACCATTCTACTCCCTCCTCCTTAAAACTTCAGCATAAAGAAGACAGGAGCTTTGCCAATGACAGTGGTCACTAATGTCATTCATAAACAACCATGACCACATGCTTTATACAGGTAGTAGGAGGTAAATAAAGTCTATGCAAATTCTTTTTCTTCATCATATTTTTGGGGGTATGGTAAAAAAAATTCTACCTCTTTATGGTTGAAAATACCCTTTTGCCGGCTGCACAATGTGAAAATACTATAGCATAGAATAGGAACCAGGCAGCAGTTCTACCTTTTGCAGTCAAGTTCCTCATATGCCTGACATGTGGTGGTTTTCTTCTGCAAAAGTAGTAGGTGGTAGAGTAGAAAAACAAGAAGAAAAGAGGGAAGTCAAGAGAGTCATTCATTCAGTTAATATTTATTGAGCCATACTATATTCCAATTGTTGTTCTAGGCGCTGTTGACAGAAACAAAGCCGGGATCCTTGCAAAGATCCTGCTTTGAGCTTGAGTTCTAACGAGATAGAATTAAGTTTTATCACAGAGTATGTTGCACATGAGTATGGGAGCTATTGATGCACGATGACAGGCTCACATTGAAGCCTACTGTATGCTTTTTATAGGCATGTTTGGAATTTATTGTAGATATTAATTACATATACCCACCAATGAGAATTCTAATAGCAATTGTGATGTTATGTTAAAATTATTTATTTATTTTTGGGTGTGCTGGGTCTTTGTTGCTGTTCAGGCTTTTCTCTAGCTGTGGTGAATTGAGGTGTGCACTCTCTAGTCGAGGTGTGCGGGCTTCTCGCTGTGGTGGCTTCTCTTGTTGCAGAGTACCAGCCACGTAGTTGTGGCCCCCAGGTCACAGGCTCAGTAGTTGCAGTGCATGGGCTTAGTTGCTCTGCTGCATGTGGGATCTTTCTGGACCAGGGATGGAACCCATGTCTCCTGCATTGGTAGGCAGATTCTTTAGGTATATGTTTGGTTGCTGGCATTCTGGGAGCAGGAAAGGGACATGGCTAGGGCTTCTGTAGTTCAGCATATAGCTTGTTATACAATATACCAGTTTTCAACTCAATGACTTGTCCTTGCCCTGTGTGTGGCTTGGTCTCCAAGTTCAGAGCCTTTTGGGTTAATTTCTCCAGAGTACGAACTTCCATTCTCCTGTGCAGTAGTGAGTAGAGAGGGGAATATCTATCTGGCTGCTTAGAGTTGGAAGGGGACCTGGGACTAGGGATCCAACCATTTCCCACACTTGTCCACCAATCCCACTAATTTTAAAGTCACATCTTCACTTCTCCTTTTGTGGTACTTGCTACCTCCAAACACTGAGACTTTCAATTTTTAGCTCATTCATCGGAATTCCCCTCTGAAATGCTTAGATTTCAACTCCCTCTGCTCTATTAAGTTAGTTATTACTACATTCACTTTCCATCTTCTGTAAGTTTGTTGAATATTTTTGGTTTCTGTTTCCCCTCCAACTTGTTGTATTTCTTTACTGTTATATTATTGGTGCTTGAGAGGAGGAATAGACGTGTGGTCACTCTGCCATGTCTTTCTTCCTTTATCTAGTTAACTTGATCTTTAATCCCAGGCTTTATGACAGTTAGCATCCCAATAATTGGATGTAGGAATAAAAACTCCCAAGAAAGGTTTAACAGTTGAGCAGGTTGTTGAAGAAGCTTGAGTCATTTTTCAACTGTTTTAAATATTCATTTATTTGGCCGTGCCAAGTCTTAGTTGTGGCACGTAGGATCTTTGACCTTCACTGCTGCTTGTGAGATCCTTAGTTGCGGCATGTGAACTTCTTAGTTGAAGGATGTGGGATCTATTTCCCTGACCAGGGATTGAACCTAGAACTCCTGCACCGGGAGCACGGAGTATAGACCCTGACCACCAGGGAAGTCCTTGAGTCACTTTTTTTCTTCAGTCACTTTTTAGTGAAAGAAACCCTGTGCAAACAGGCTCAAGCAAAAGAAGAACTGATTGGCTCATGCCAGTTGGGAGATTCAGGGGGCTGAAAGAACAATTTTGGTCTAAAAGAGAAATTCAGAGAAATAATTTATTATATAGAAGGAACATAAGCTCTCTATATCAATTAGTATAAGTAAAATAAGTTAATAAACTCAAGACAAAGCAAACATGTCAGCTAGAAGTTTTGGAAGGAGACAAACAAGAAGAGAAACAAGTAGGAACTGCAGAATGTCTTTATTTTTGTGAACACAAAGCAAGGGCAGTGAAGAACACAGTGGAAATAAGTCTCGTGTGTTTCAAGCTTCACTCAAGTTGTGATATGTACGCTGTTTCCCCACAGTAGTTCTAGCAATAGAATGTCTTCTTTATTATAATGACAAAGACCACTTGCACATTAAATAACTAACTGTAGGGCAAAGTCATAGGCAGTCTTGCTAGCTGAACCTTGGGCAACTATCTAGAGAGGAGTTTGGGGAATGGTTTGGAGAGAAGTTTCGGAAGTGTTTGACCACAGATACAAGAGTAGTATCATGAAGAAAATAATTTGCTTGTGAAAAGGATTATCTAGACTTGAGAGAGCTTTTGGTACTTCCAACCTGTTATCTTTCTCCCTGACTTTGGTCAAAGTTAATGAAGACAATACATCATGTGCTTGCATGTTCTAATTGTCTCAACAGTTGTTTCATTCGCACAAATGAGCTTGAAGGAAATTCAAGGAATCCAGGATTGGGAAATAGTGAGACTTTTTACTCCTGGTGAGCTGGGCAAGGGCGTCCCTGGTGGCTCCGACAGTAAAGAGTCTGCCTGCAATGCAGGCGACCCAGGTAAATAAGTCTGGGACTGGAGCAATTGAGCCTACTGCTTCAGAGCAGATGGTAGGACAAAAAAGGAGTTAACATGGAGTGGGCTTTAGATATTACTGGATCCAGGGGCTCAAATGATGTCATCAGGGCTGTTTCCCTACCTCCTAGTTCTGCTTATCTCTTGCAGTTTCATTCTGGGTTTCTCAAGTCCCAGATGTTTATGCTTCCAGCTTAGCAAATCCAGAAAAGAGAGAAGCCTTTCCCAATAGTTCTGATGAAAAATTCCTGAAGGTGATTCTGATGTTCTGCTGGGTTACCTGTACATCTCTGAAACAAGAAATGACACTCAGGAAATGGGGAACTCTGGTTGGCCTCATCTGGCCACTTGTGCTCTCTTGTGATGATGATCATGTGGCCCTGAAAGTTCAGCCCCAACTAAGATACCTGGATTGAGTTCCTAACAGGAAAGAAGAGCTCTAGTCTAAAGGGAAGGAATCAGACTATTAAAATAAATGACGTCCATTACAGATTCATTCAGTACTTATGGAGTAGAATCTTATCCTGTGTGCTAGCAAGCATGGTCCCCAACAGAGATTATATCATTTGATATAAAACATTCCAAGCTTTTAGAATAAACATGGAATTGACTTGTAAAGCAATGCTTAAAATTCTCCAAGCCAGGCTTCAGCAGTATGTGAACTGTGAACTTCCAGATGTTCAAGCTGGTTTTAGAAAAGGCAGAGGAACCAGAGATCAAATTGCCAACAACTGCTGGATCATGGAAAAAGCAAGAGAGTTTCAGAAAAACATCTATTTCTGCTTTAGTGACTATGCCAAAGCCTCTGACTGTGTGGATCACAATAAACTGTGGAAAATTCTGAAAGAGATGGGAATACCAGACCACCTGACCTGCCTCTTGAGAAACGTGTATGCAGGTCAGGAAGCAACAGTTAGAACTGGACATGGAACAGCAGACTGGTTCCAAATCGGGAAAGGAG
>NW_011494938.1:2858740-2876187 GCF_000754665.1 Bison bison bison
ATGGAACAGCAGACTGGTTCCAAATCGGGAAAGGAGTACATTAAGGCTGTATATTGTCATCCTGCTTATTTAACTTATATGCAGAGTACATCATGAGAAACTCTGGGCTGGAGGAAGCACAAGCTGGAATCAAGATTGCTGGGAGAAATATCAATAACCTCAGATATGCAGATGACACCACCCTTATGGCAGAAAGTGAAGAGGAACTTAAAAGCCTCTTGATGAAAGTGAAAGTGGAGAGTGAAAAAGTTGGCTTAAAGCTCAACATTCAAAAAATGAAGATCATGGCATCTGGTCCCATCACTTCATGGGAAATAGATGGGGAAACAGTGGAAACAGTGGCTGACTTTATTTTTTTGGGCTCCAAAATCACTGCAGATGGTGATTGCAGCCATGAAATTAAAAGATGCTCACTCCTTGGAAGGAAAGTTATGACCAACCTACATAGCATATTCAAAAGCAGAGACATTACTTTGCCAACAAAGGTCCATCTAGCCAAGGCTATGGTTTTTCCAGTGGTCATGTATGGATGTGAGAGTTGGATTATAAAGAAAGCTGAGCACCGAAGAATTGATGTTTTGAACTGTGGTGTTGGAGAAGACTCTTGAGAGTCCCTTGGACTGCAAGGACATCCAACCACTCCATCCTAAAGATCAGTCCTGGGTGTTCATTGGAAGGACTGATGTTGAAGCTGAAACTCCAGTACTTTGGCCACCTGATGTGAAGAGCTGACTCATTTGAAAAGACCCTGATGCTGGGAAAGACTGAGGACAGGAGAGGAAGGGGACGACAGAGGATGAGATGTTGGATGGCATCATCAACTCGATGGACATGGATTTGGGTGGACTCCGGAAGTTGGTGATGGACAGGGAGGCCTGGCGTGCTGTGGTTCATGGCGTTGCAAAGAGTCGGACATGACTGAGCAACTGAACTGAACTGAAGAAATAATTAAGTAAAATTTAATTTAGTGTACATAGTGTACATAGTACCTGTAGAAAGGTTACTATTACAGCCTCATTTATTAGACTTCATAAATATGAGCTTAAAAAATTCGTAGCTGTGAACATGGAGCCATGGCAGTGGTTAACAGAGGAGGAATAATTTTAGAGTAGATGATATGCCCCTATTGACTTCTTAACACCCAGCCTTCTCCAACCTAGTCTTCATCTCAATGCTCTTCTTATCAAGTTTTTAATCCAATTTTTTCCTGCCTGAAAAAGAATATAATGGTTCCATGTATGTAAATTATACCTAAAAATGCTTACAAGAAAAAAAGAATTTTACCTATGAGAAAATAGTCAACTTTTCTGAAATATCTATTTTATAAAGTGAGGAATACCTAACAAATATAAAACTGGAACTGCAAGATATTTTTTGTTAATCAGATATAGTCTGAATGTTCTCACACCTATTAGCCTATGGGAACCAAAAGAGTCACATCAATAATAAACACATACCCAAAAGACTTCAATAACTTCCTCTCTCAAAATCTTCACCAGTTAATCTGGGAGTTTTGACTGGGTATTTTGCACGCACTTAGGAACAAACCTGCTCATGTTCCTGTCTTGGTCTAATCTCCTGGTGGAAGTCCCTTGTTCAAAATCTGTTTGAAGGAGTCACCAACCCTGTTACTGGAACTCACCAGATAAATTCTGCTTTTTGTCTGCTGAATTCCACACAGCACTTACTGTACTTGCTTTGCTCCACTCATTCAGAAATGAAGACGATATCCCCAGCCCACTCTGTTCTTTGTTACTTGGGTCTGACAGATTCTTGTTCACAATCTGCTCTCTTTTCCTTTCTTCCTCAGTTTTCAAATCACTCAAACTGCCAGTCAACACCTATGTTTGTTTACAGATTCAAATATATGCCCCAGAACCATCATTCTCTTTGCCAAAGCGGAGGTCCACTGGATCACCTGCTTTTCAGATAGAGTGATTTTCAGAATAATGTCATTGAGACTTCCAAAATTAGCTTTTAATCATCCCGTACTAATGGAGCAGGGAACAGAATGGCTATGTACATGATGACAATGGTTTTATTCTTCCCTAATCCTACAGTGGCTGAATAGCCTACACTCTTTGTTCTGTGTTCTATACTGGCCGTGCTGCTCAGCACATATTCATAAACAGAAGTTCTATTTCTTATGCTCATTTCCATTAAATGACAGAATGAACGCTGTAAGTTCGGTTCATTTCAGGTGCTCAGTCGTGTCCAACTCTTTGCAATCTCATGGACTGCATCATGCCAGGCTTCTCTGTCCATCACCAGCTACCGGAGCTTGCTCAAACTCATGTCCATCAAACTCATGACCATCGAGTCGGTGATGCCATCTATCATCGATGGTGAGTCGGTGATGCCACCCATCTCATCCTCTTCTCCTCCTGCCTTCAATCTTTCCCAGCATCAGGGTCTTTTCAAATGAGTCAGCTCTTCACATCAGGTGGCCAAAGTATTGGAGTTTCAGCTTTAGCATCAGTCCTTCCAATGAATATTCAGGACTGATTTCCTTTAGGATTGAATGGTTGCATCTCCTTGCAGTCCAAGGGACTCTCAAGAGTCTTCTCCAACACCACAGTTCAAAAGCATCAATTCTTGGGCACTCAGCCTTCTTTATGGTCCAACTCTCACATCCATATGTGACTACTTGAAAAACCATAGCTTTGACTATATAGATCTTTGGCAGCAGGGTGACGTCTCTGCTTTTTAATATGTTGTCTATGTTTGTCATAGCTTTTCTTCCAAGGAGCAAGCATCTTTTATTTTCATGACTGCAGTCACCATCTGCAATAATTTCAGAGCCCAAGAAAATAAAGTCTGTTATTGTTTCCATTGTTTCCCCATTTATTCTGCAACTGTTAAATGCTATAACTCCTAATACTTTTTTTTTTTAACAAAATTGGGCATTGTCAAAATGTTTTCAGTAACTTTCTCATTGAAGTCAAACATACATTAAGTTCTTACTCAAATCCAGTGATGGAGATTGGTGATGGAATAATTCTGAATTCACTTTTTTCTTGTATGAAGTTCCTTTCCTTTGAAATTGTGGCAACTCTGAATGCCGACTAAGTCAAGAAGCATTCTGCAGAGTAAGAATCACATCCAGTATTAATGAGTCATTCTGTCCTTCTTCCTCATCTGAATCACATATCAATTTGGTTTTATGAGTTTTTAAAAAATGATTTTGTAACCATCTAAATAAAGTTTCTTTTGATGATATGCTTATAGTGGGGAGATAAACATTATTTCTAATAGTGAAATGTATCAATATAATAATCTTTAAAGATTTAAATTCCTTAGAAGATTTTATAAATCATAACAGTCCTTAATTTTAACACTCTGAATATTTTCATTTCAAAAATATTAAAGAGAATGTTTAAAAGCTTCAAAAACTTCATCATCCTATTAAAAATGTCTTTAAAAATCTTCCAAATTTCCTTCCAGCTTTGTCTCTATGTGCATATATTTTACATAACTGTGATCACAGAAATATGTACTATATATGTTGTTCATCTAATAAGGATTCTCAACAAGAGGTGATTCCCACTCCCCCTGGGAGACAGCTGGAAATGTCTGGAGACAGTTTTGATTGTCTTTACTAGGGGCAGGAGTGCACTACTGGCATCTCATGGGTAGAAGCCAGGGATGCTGCTAAACATACTACAAAGTATAGGCCCCTCTCAAAAGAATGAACAAGCCAGGCCAAAATGTCAATAGTCCCAAGATTAAGAAACCCTTGTACATACATGCACATTTGTGTTATGCATTTCAAAACTGTTAAATAATACACCCTTTTTTGTAACAAGATTCTTAGAGTTATTCCTCATTTTATCTATTTGACAGTCATAATTTATGTAAATGATTCCCCACTCTCAGATATAGATAATGTGAGCACCTTCATGTACATAGCTTTTAAATTTGTTTGGATTAAACTTAAATTATTATGAGTAAAATTACTTTGATAAATGGTATTATTTTATGGCTCAAACTTGGTATAGGGACCTTATAAACATTAACTTAGCAAAACACATTCATTATTAATAGCTTATTAAAGAGAATTAAAGTTTGCCTTTAATTACAGTTTCTAATGCTCTGATTTTGTAAGTGGGATGTAATGGTGCTGGGTGAGGATTTTATCTGACAGTTTTAGCTTTTGAATAGGCAATGTGATTTCAGAAGCAGAGGATTTCTCTTTCCCCATATTATCTTCCTCACTGTTTTATGAAATATCACTTAAGTCCATGGGAGTAAAAGATAACCATGTGCCTTAGCCTTCTCTAAAATATAAGTACTGGGACTTCTCTCATGGTTCAGTGGTTAATACTCCACGCTTCCAATGCAGGGTTTCAATCCTTGGTCAGGGAACTAAGATCCCACATGCCACGTGTTGGTCAAAAAAAAAAGAAACACACACCTATATATATACATGGATCCAGAGAGAGCTGTGATGGGGTCTTATTCATCTTCGTATCTTTAGTGCCCACCACAACATCAGGTTGAAAATGTACATTATTATAAACATTTGTTGAATGGACAGAGAGGGGTAAGAGTAGTAACACACGAAGTGATTAACTGAATATGTCTGACTTTATTGGGGCTGATGATAGCATAGAAAGGTTGGTGTTCCCATAAAACCATTAGCATTCATGTTATGATTAGTTCTTATAGTTATCATTATACTTAATGATTTAAGAATTGTTGCCCTTGCTATCAGACTCTGCTAGAAATATCTGCTAAGGTTGGTGGTAGAAGCCAACATATTAAAGATCTGGGAACAAATACATTCCTCCTCCTCTTGGCCAGGATGAAAAAGCACTCTCTAGCAAGATAACATTGGTTTTTGTTTAGCAGGGACACAAAGGCATTAAAAATTAATTAACTGATTGATGAATTTTTAATAACTAGGGAATACATATACACAGCACAGAAGCTGAAAAGTATAAAAGAATGTATAAAATATTTTTTCAAACTGGGATTTCCAGCAATCCAGTTTCCCTCCCTGGAGGGTCTAACATGGATATGCTAGGTTTAGTCTAGAAACTGCCATAAACAACAGGTCACCAAATAAAGCACACAAGCAAAATAGGAGTTTGCCTCTGTAATGTAACAGTCTGTAAGTACACGGGGGTGGCGCTGCTCTACAAAAACCATTCCAGGACAAGGTGCCTTTAATTTGCTATTCTGCTCTTTTAGTGTTGTGCATGGCTAAAGCTAACTTGGCAGCACATCTGTACTCCAGCCATATAGGAAAAAAAAAGAAAGGTCATGAAAGTCAAACAATTTCTTTTTAAACCAATGGTGCAGAAGTTGCACCATCATTTCTACTTATATTCCACTGGTAAGAATTTTCTCATGTGGCCATGTTTAGCTACAAGGGAGGCTGGGAAATGAAGTCTTTAGCTGGGTGGCTGTATGCCTAGCTGAAAATGCAGAAGAGAACTGAATTTGTAGTTATGAGTGTCTATAAATAAGCATTCTTTCCAAATGTGGCAATGATATCAACTGGATTATGAATCACTGAATCTGTCCCACTAGTGAACTATGAAGTCTGGCATGTCAGAACTTGATCCCTCTAAAATACTAGGAGATAAACAGCAATCAATAAATACTTGATGATTCGATCCATTTCATTTGTAGATTGTTTTCTTTAACCCATTCTTCTCTTTCTTGTTTGAATCTCTAAGACTGTTGTTCAGTTGCCCAGTCAGGTCCGACTCTTTGCAACCCCATGCACTGCAGCACACCAGGCTTCCCTGTCCTTCACTATTTCCCAGAGTTTGCTCAAACTCACGTCCATTGAGTCAGTGATGCCATCCAATCATCTCATCCTCTGTTGTCCCTTCTCCTCCTACTTTCAGTCTTTCCCAGCATCAGGGGCTTTTCCAGTGAGTCAGCTCTTTACATAAGGTGGCTGAAGTATTAGAGCTTCAAGGGCATGATAATCTAGAGGTCACTGGCAAGCCAACATTCCTTCTCCACTACAACACCTGGCAGAGTTAGTCTTTTCAAGTTGTGAAGTAGGGGAAATTTGTCTTTGGCAATCTTAGCTTTCTTTGCCCTTCTTCCCTGGGCATACAACACCCAAGGTGCCCTGACCATTCAGAACCCCACACCATGGTACATACAAGACAGCTTTCCATGTAAGGTCATGATTATAAAATTCCCTCCTTTGCTCACCCAGAAATTACCCCTTTATTACTCCATCTCTAGCTGGTTGATAGGTTTGAGAAATGGGGTATAAAAGGGTTGTTTAAGGAGTAGTTGAAATGTTACCACTTTTGAAAAGAACTCAATCTGATTAGGTAGAATGGTTGCCTTACCTAGTTTAAAATGACTAGAGTTTGTCTTACTGTTTGCAGGACAAAACCAAAAAAAAAAAAAAAAACCCAAAATAAAAACCTCAAACAACCTCCCCCCAAAACCACAAAGACAAAATCCCCAAACTATAAAATGTTTTAGTTATAGATTACACATTGGAATTTGTGGAGAAACCATTTTTGAAAATTTTCACTTCTTTTCTGCAAAAAGCATTGTACTATGGAAATAGTCAAGCAGATTGATTTTCTTCTCCCTTCCTATGGTCATTTTGGTGTCATTGGCAGAACAGCTGAGACCATCTTAAAACTGGTTTTGGACAAAGATAACTTGCTATATTAATATATTCTTTTCTCACTGTAAACATTACAAAATGTAAATCAACTATACTTCAATAAAAAAGAAAAATATTTATTATAAGAGTTGATCTGGTGATACATAAGTTGATTATTGTTATTTTTAGTTTTATTAATTTGTTGAAAGAATATTTAATATTTAAAAAATTACCTGTGACTCAGGTTCCAAAATGAGCATACATATTGGTCAATAATTGACCAAGATTCAATAATGGAAATGTTTATTCAAGCATTTATCCAAATGCTTCCCACATCACAGTATCAGTTCAGTTGCTCAGTCGTGTCTGACTCTGAGACCCCATGAATCGCAGCACACCAGGCCTCCCTGTCCATCACCAACTCCTGGAGTTCACTCAAACTCATGTCCATCGAGTCGGTGATGCCATCCAGCCATCTCATCCTCTGTCGTCCCCTTCTCCTCCTGCCCCCAATCCTCCTAGCATCAGAGTCTTTTCCAGTGAGTCAGCTCTTCGCATGAGGTGGCCAAAGTATTGGAGTTTCAGCTTCAGCATCAGTCCTTCCAATGAACACCCAGGACTGATCTCCTTTAGAATGGACTGGTTGGATCTCCTTGCAGTCCAAGGGACTCTCAAGAGTCTTCTCCAACACCACAGTTCAAAAGCATCAATTCTTCAGCACTCAGCTTTCTTCCCAGTCCAACTCTCACATCCATACATGACCACTGGAAAAACCATAGCCTTGACTAGACGGACCTTTGTTGGCAAAGTAATGTCTCTGCTTTTGAATATGCTATCTAGGTTGGTCATAACTTTCCTTCCAAGGAGTAAGCATCTTTTAATTTCATGGCTGCAGTCACCATCTTCAGTGATTTTGGAGCCCAAAAAATAAAGTCTGCCACTGTTTCCCCATCTATTTCCCATGAAGTGATGGGACCAGATGCCATGATCTTCGTTTTCTGAATGTTGAGTTTTAAGCCAACTTTTTCACTCTTCACTTTCACTTTCATCAAGAGGCTTTTAAGTTCCTCTTCACTTTCTGCCATAAGGGTGGTATCATCTGCATATCTGAGGTTATTGATATTTCTCCCAGCAATCTTGATTCCAGCTTGTGCTTCTTCCAGCCCATCGTTTCTCATGATGTACTCTGCATATAAGTTAAATAAGCAGGGTGACAATATACAGCCTTGACGTACTCCTTTTCCTATTTGGAACCAGTCTGTTGTTCCATGTCCAGTTCTAACTGTTGCTTCCTGACCTGCATACAAGTTTCTCAAGAGGCAGGTCAGGTGGTCTGATATTCCCATCTCTTTCAGAATTTCCCACAGTTGATTGTGATCCACACAGTCAAAGGCTTTGGCATAGTCACTAAAGCAGACATAGATGTTTTTCTGGAACTCTCTTGCTTTTTCGATGATCCAGCAGATGTTGGCAATTTGAATTCTGGTTCCTCTGCCTTTTCTAAAACCAGCTTGAACATCTGGAAGTTCACAGTTCACATACTGCTGAAGCCTGGCTTGGAGAATTTTGAACATTATAGGTAGAAAATATTAATATGTGTATTGCACAGTGATGTAAGGTAGAGCCATCTAACCTGGAGGCTCTGCCTGCACGTAGCCTAACCTAACTGCCCCAGGGATTGAAGGGAATCATCTCAGCGTACTCCATTCAATGGGCAACCTGGTTGGAGAGGGCTGATAAAATGCTATTCAAAATGTAGTCTTCACATCAGCAACAGCAGCATCACCTGGGAGCTTGTTAGAAATGCAGAATTTCAATACAGCGCTATCGAAATTTACTGAATCAGAATCTGCATTATTATAAGATTCCCAGGTGATTTACGTGCACATTAAACTTTGAGAGCACTGATCTAGAAAACAGTGGATAATATTACTAGACAGCTGGGAGGCAAAATAGATAATCATTAACATGCTTTTTACCTTTCAAGAAGTTGTGCTAAAATGGCCTGCCTGGGATCTGAGATTTGATCTTGTAACTTTTCTGGCAGCATGGAGCTCTCTCTGTGCTACTGCTACTGCTAAGTCACGTCAGTCGTGTCCGACTCTGTGCGACCCCATAGATGGCAGCCCACCAGGCTCCTCCGTCCCTGGGATTCTCCAGGCAAGAACACTGGAGTGGGTTGCCATTTCCTTCTCCAATGCATGAAAGTGGAAGGTGCAAGAGAAGTCACTCAGTCGTGTCCAACTCCTAGTGACCCCATGGACTGCAGCCTATCAGGCTCCTCCATCCATGGGGTTTTCCAGGCAAGAGTACTGGAGTGGGGTGCCATTGCCTTCTCTGAGCTCTCTCTCTATATACAAAGTATATATAGAGAGAGTATTTTATATATATATATATATTCCATATTCTGTGAAATGTGCAGCACAAAATGTATGGTCTACTTAAACCAAATATTCATTTGAGTATGGAAGATAAACAGGCTTGCACCTAACAGTCATCTCCTTCAAGCTTCAAGTATGCTTCCTGTATGGCAGAGGACTGTTAGGCCAAGATCACATTCTCTAGACTCTGTTGCAGCGCTTATATTATGGAAGTATGTAGGTTTCAACAAACGCTTCTATGTAAGATTTGGAAAGCTGTTTCTCTGATAGGTACAGATGTGGAGGCAACTTTTTCTTCTGTAGCAGAGTTACAGAGGTGTCCTTGTTCAGTCATTAGTTTTGTGAACGTCAGGAAGCATGGGTGGTGCGTCCATTTTGCTGGTTCAGATTGCAGGTGGTATAGTGTGATTCTGGAGCTCACTGACGAAGTGGCAGCTTCTTGATTCTGGTAGCTTCCAGACAGTGGCCGCAGTCCCGTAGTTCTGAAGATGTCAAGCTTCTCAAAAAGGAGGAGCATAGCTCTTTTGGTGTTAGCTCTGAGGTGTGGTTTTGAGAATTGGTCCCTAATATGAAGTCTCTGGGGTTGCATAGAGTCGGAGACGACTGAAGTGACTTAGCAGCATGACCAATTATTCTTTTCAAGTGTATTACTAACTGGAGTGTATTCTGTTCTCTGCAGCCTAACTTTGACTGATATAATCTGCTCAATTTGTTTTTAGGACCAAGCATTTTTCATTGATTTAGCAAATATTTATTGAACGCCTTCTCTGAAACAAGTGTTGAGACATATTTTTCAGATGTGTCAAACAATAGTTTTAGATCACACAAATTATATGTTGTTTTATTTTTTTATATGTTTTTATATGTTGTTTTAAAAATCATATTTCCAGCAAAGTAGGTCCATCTAAATAGAACAGAAAAATTAAAAGTTCCACTTCCAATCTAATCACCACAGATAGTTCATTTGTCCTCATTGGTATAATGAAAAGATTATGGGAATTTAGAGACAAAAGATTAGTCTTTCTGAACTTCATCTGACAAATGGAGGCAGTAAGGACCTGTCCTACCTCATAAGGTTTCCGTGAGAATCAAATGATGCCAAGTATGTGAAACTGCTTTATACACAGTAAAGTGCTACACAGTGCTGGTTATTTATAATTAGTTATAATAATTTTATCCTACAAAGTTTTCAACATTGGATGCTTATGATAGCACCTTTAAAGAAAACTTTTTTTGTTTGCCTAATTTTCAATTCAGTACAAATCCTGATTTTCATATAAAGGTATTCTGAAAGATAAATCATAGAGTGACTACTCATTTTGGGAGAGGAATTTTCTACTTTTGAAAAATATCCACAAGAGGAAACCTTTTACTAAATACGCCTCTCTCACATTTAATAAAATTGTTGCTTTACATATTTAAATAATACACATCTTGGTACATTCAGTGCACACAATGAGCTAATTATTTAGTTGTTTGAAAAACAATTATATCTTACAAATGATCTCATTTCAAATATGGGTGAGGAGCACACCAAATTATAAATCAGTCTTTAAGACACCTGCATAGTCAAGTTCACATGCTTTATGTTTTTTTTTTATGAGTTATGTGAAAGAGAAGCTTGATTTAGATCAAGAAATGTCTAGTTAGTGCCTCCTACATACCAGGTAACGTTTTAGGTTTTAAAGACACAAAGATGAAAAAGACACAGTCATCTTCTATGTTATACTTCAGTCCAGTATTATCCAAAGCTGCAGCCAATTGTACTTGTGGCCATTGATCATTTAAGTATGGCTGGTATGACTCAGAAACTGAACTTTACATTTTATCTATTTAAATTAAATAGCCGTTTGTCACTAGTGACCACTGTATTGGACAGCACAGGTCTAGGCCAAACCCAACAGCTGACCTGTGGTTCTTGAGGATGTGGTGCTGGGAGGATGAAGTATGGGCAAGATCCCTTTCTTTTGTCTTAAAATAAAGGTGGTTTATTAATTTTCTGGTCTTATAGGTGGCGGTGGGGAAAGTGATGCAACAGTTTGGAAGAATAAACAGCAACAAGAGAAGTAGTTATACAATTCTGTTTAAAATCTGTTCTTTTGATTAAAATGTCCCCTAACATGTGACTGCAGCCATGAAATTAAAAGACGCTTACTCCTTGGAAAAAAAGCTATGACAAACCTAGATGGCATATTATAAAGCAGAAACATCACTTTGGTGACAAAGGTCTGTATAGTCAAAGCTATGGTTTTTCCAGTAGTCATGTTTGGATGTAAGAGCTGGACATTAAAGAAGGCTTAGTGCCGAAGAACTGATGCTTTTGAATTGTGGTGCTGGAGAAGACTCCTGAGAGTCCCTTGGCCAGCAAGGAGATCAAACCAGTCGATTCTAAAAGAAATCAACCCTGAATATTCACTGGAAGTGCTGATGCTGAAGCTCCAATACTTTGGCCACCTGATGTAAAGAGCTGATACACTGGAAAAGATTCTGATGCTGGGCAAGATTGACGGCAGGAGGAGAAGGGGGCAACAGAGGATGAGATGGTTGGGTGGCATCACTGACTCAATGGACATGACTTTGAGCAAATTCCAGGAGATAGTGAAGGACAGGAAAGCCTGGCGTGCTGTAGTCTATCACGGTCACATAAGAGTCAGACACTACTTAGCGACTGAACAATGTTTAGAATGAAAGACGTTGCCAGGCCAAGAAAGGTCTAGACAGCAAAGGTCAAAACACTGAGGTCTAAAAAGTCTAGGGACATCCCTGGTGGTCACATGCTTAAGACTTTGAGCTACCATTGCAGGGTGCATGGATTCAATCCCTGGTTGGGGAACTAAAGTCCCACGTGCCACACGGGGAGGTCAAAAACAATTAAACAAACAAACAAACCCTAGTTTATGTGTTATTGTTAGCATTCCTTGTCATTTTACATTGGCCATCAAAGATCAGAAAAGGATGAGGTTAATAGCAAATTCCTTATGAAAAACTTCCTTGATGGGGTGGGGTGGGCCATATCCAAGATAATTTTTCACTCAAATTTAAAAAGAACCGAGAGCTCATATTTAACAAAAAGGTATTGCATGCTACGGATCACTAATTATTGGGGTGATCTGTAGCACTTAATACCATTTTGTTAAATGTTAACAGCTACTGGTTAAATTTTTAAAAATTCATTTAAATTGAAGAATAATTGCTTTACCATTTTGTGTGGTTTTCTGCCATACATCAACATGAATCAGTCATAGGTATACATATGTCCACTCTCTCAAAAATATGGAATGCTTCATGAATTTGCATGTTGTCCTTGCATAGGGCTCTTAATCTTCTCTGTATGGTTCCAATTTTAGTGTATGTGCTGCCGAAGTGAGCACCTGGTTAATTTTGCTTTACCTCTATTTTCATATGCAAGATGAATTTATTTTGATAAATTCTATTTATTCTAAACAGTGAACAGATGTTATGATTTTACTCTATTTATTACAGTTATTTTAAAAGATATCTAAACACTATCAATTCACATGAGTCAGACAGGAAGGTAAAAATAATGTCAATATTGTTGCTAAGACTAGGGGTAAGTGGCTATAACTGATAACAAGAATATGACCTGTCACTGGTCGTATACCACATATCCTTCTGGGTCAATGTATTCATTTTGCAGATTTGTCCCAAATTACTGGTTTTTTTTTTTTTTTTTTTAAGAGACCAAACACAGTGGCAGCTCCAGCCCAAAGCAGATGTGCCGGGTGAGAGCATCTGAAATAGAATACCATTGTGGTTACACTTGACTGCACAGTTAGGTAATAGTGCTTTGATGCACTTCCTGCAGGGTGCATACTCTTGGAACGGTGGCTTCTTTTTCACCAAAACTAACCAAATGTGGACTGAATTAAAGGGGTTGCTGCTGCTGCTGCTAAGTCGCTTCAGTCGTGTCCAACTCTGTGCGACCCCATAGATGGCAGCCCACCAGGCTCCCCCGTCCCTGGGATTCTCCAGGCAAGAACAATGGAGTGGGTTGCTATTTCCTTCTCCAGAATTAAAGGGGTTAGTTTTGGTAATAGCACCATAGTGCTCATTCTTGGTGATCTTTTACAAGGAAAATAGTATCACAAACAGTATACTCTGGATTTGACAAACTTTCATAGGAACTATTAATAATTGAAATATCTCTGAATGGACTTTGTTTGAAGCTGGATTTCATGTTAACGTGAAAGTGAAAGTCGCTCAGTTGTGTCTGACTCTTTGCGACCCCATGGACTATACAGTCCACGGAATTCTCCACGCCAGAATACTGGAGTGGGTAGCTCTTCCCTTCTCCAGGGGATCTTCCTGACCCAGGAATTGAACTGGGGTCCCCTGCATTGCAGGCAGATTCTTTACTAGCTGAGCTACCAGAGAATCCCTTCATGTTAAATATGTCTTATTTAAAACACATCCCTAGGGTTCCAATCCTTTGGAAATATTGTTCACAGGTAAGATGAAGGCTTTGATTTTTGCAGAAGCTAAGGCAGGAAACAAAATTTTGTGTATTCAGCAAAACAGCAATATTGGAAATTGAGTTTGGGCATAAAATCTTATCATTTGCATCTCTAGCTGTTCAAAATGATGCATCCATCAGAAAATGGTGAGACTTTATGATTTCTGGGCCTTGTCTATAGAAATTACATTTTAAAATGAACACTAAAACTATATTTGTAATTTCCTACAGACGCTAATTGAATTTCCTTATACCAGTGAAAAAAGTGATAATCTATTTATGCCTTCCCAGAATTAGAGGTATAAGCCCTGTTAGAAATTAGTGACTGAATATCATGATAAGTGACTCTAAATTTGATCTGTATGTCTTTGGCAGTAAATAACACTTAAATAATCATTCTTCTTGATGAAAAGTACTGGCTCTGGAATCAGATTATTGGGTTCCAGTCCTGGCTTTCCGGTTTACTAACTGTGGCTCTAGGGCAGGTCTCTTAACTTCTCCTAGACTTTCTTTAAATGTACCATGGCCACAGTAATAATAATGCCTGTGTTAGGGGGTTTCTGTCAGAATTTACTGACATGACCCTTGTAGTGGTTAGCACAGTATACAGCACGTTATTTAAGTGGCTGCTGTTATTACATGTATGTTAGATGTGCTTTGTGGGGCTTCCCTGGTGACTCAGATGGTAAAGAATCTGCCCGCAATGCTAGAGACCCAGGTTTGATCCTTGGGTCAGGAAAATCCCCTGGAGAAACGAATGGCAACCCACTCCAGTGGGTTTTTGCCCAGAGAATTTCATGGACAGAGGAGCCTGGAGGGCTACAGGCCATGAGGCCACAAAGAGTTAGATACGACTGAGTAATGCTTTAGATGTGCCTTGTAGTCTCTCCTGGGTATGTGCCTTGTTTCCTCAACTTAACTGCAAGCTTTGAGAAGACAAAAACCAGCTCATATAGTTTTCTAGTCTCTTCATCATCCAGCAAAATATCTTATAAATTATATTATACAGGTCAGCAATGAGATTTAAAACTAAAAGGCAATTTGGGGCTAAAGGACCTTGACTATCAGTTTCCTGAGACTGTCCATGAATCTGTCTCCCACTCTAGGATAACCCTGTAGTTCCCTGTGAGTTGTGTCAATGGGAATTCATGGCTGCTGCCTACACCAATCACCAACAGTCAATCCAATCAAGCAATTTGTCAAAGGCCTGAGGCTGTATGCACAAAGTAGTGCAAAAGAAATTGCAGTTGAGTTAAATAACTGATTATTTGCATGAATTACAAACTGTTTCTGAGTTTTAAAGGCATTTCTGGCTAACCGGGAAGTGTGTAATTTCTTTATCTCACCTAAGTTAAATTATGCAGAATATAATTTATGCCTTCCTTCTTTAGCTCTTCTCATGTTTTAGTGACAGGCTAATTAGCATTTTCTGTATCTAAGAACTTACTGTCGCTGAACAACTTATCTGCAATAAGCTCAAAGGTCACTCACAGTGACCTTAAAAACCTACTTCTTTTAAACATGCCTCCTGAATTTTACTTCTCAATCTTTTTAAAAATATTTATTTGGCTGCACCAGATCTTAGTTGTAGCACATGGGATCTTCAATCTTCGTTGTTCATATGTGGTATCTTACAGTTGTGGCATGTGGAATCTAGTTCCCTGACCAGATAGCGAACCCAGGACCCCTACATTGGGAGCGCTGAACCTCAGTCATTGGACCATCAGGGAAATCCCTACCTCTTAAGTCATTTAAATTAACAGTTTGATTTGAGCTGTCCAAAGAAAGAATTAAGTTTAATTCTAGACATATTGACTCTAACCTACTATAAGTTAAGTAAACCCTGAGTATAATAGCAACGTTCAGCAAGGCTGGGTTTCCTTACCAACTGAGGGGTGTGAGAACTGCATTTTAACCTGGTATAATCCATAGGTGGATTTCCCGGTGGCTCAGACGGTAAAACGTCTACCTACAATGCAGAAGACGCGGGTTCAATCCCTGAGTCAGGAAGATCTCCTGGAGAAGGAAATGGCAACCCACTCCAGTATTCTTGCCTGGAAAATCCCCTGGATGGAGGAACCTGGTAGGCTACAGTCCATGGGGTCCCATCACAGAAAACTAACCAATCTAATCACATGGACTGCAGCCTTGTCTACCTCAATGAAACCATGAGCCATGTCATGTAGGGCCACCCAAGATGGATGGGTCATGGTGGAGAGTTCTAACAAAATGTGGTCCACTGGAGAAGGGAATGGCAAACCACTTCAGTATTCCTGCCTTGAGAACCCCATGAACAGTATGAAAAGGCACAAAGATAGGACACTGAAAGATGAACTCCCCAGGTCAGTAGGTGCCCAATATGCTACTGGAGATCAGTGGAGAAATAACTTCAGAAAGAACGAAGACACGGACCCAAAGCAAAAACAACACCCAGTTGTGGATGTGACTGGTGATAGAGGCAAGGTCCGATGCTGTAAAGAGCAATATTGCATAGGAACCTGGAATGTTAGGTCCATGAATCAAGGCAAATTGAAAGTGATCAAACAGGAGATGGCAAGAGTGAATGTCGACATTTTAGGAATAAGCAAACTAAAATGGACTGAAACGGGTGAATGTAACTCAGATGACCATTATATCTACTAATGTGGGCAAGAATCCCTTAGAAGAAATGGAGTAGCCATCACAGTCAACAAAAGAGTCCAAAACGCAGTACTTGGATGCAGTCTCAAAAACGACAGAATGATCTCTGTTTGTCTCCAAGGCAAACCATTCAATATCACAGTAATCCAAGTCTATGCTCCGACCAGTAATGCTGAAGAAGCTGAAGTTGAACGGTTCTATGAAGACCTACAAGACCTTCTAGAATTAACACCCCAAAAGATGTCCTTTTCATTATAGGGGACTGGAATGCAAAAGTAGGAAGTCAAGAAACATTTGGAGTAACAGGCAAATTTGGCCTTGGAGTACAAAATGAAGCAGGGCAAAGGCTCATAGAAATCTGCCAAGAGAACGCACTGGTCATAGCAAACACCCTCAATACAAGAGAAGACTCTACACATAGACATCACCAGATGGTCAACACTGAAATCAGATTGATTATATTCTTTGCATCCAAAGATGGAGAAGCTCTATACAGTCAGCAAAAACAAGACCGGGAGCTGACTGTGGCTCAGATCACGAACTCCTTATTGCCAAATTCAAACTTAAATTGAAGAAAAGTAGTGAAAGCCACTAGACCATTCAGGTATGACCTAAATCAAATCCCTTATGATAATACAGTGGAAGTGAGAAATAGATTTAAGGGACTAGATCTGATAGAGTGCCTGATGAACTATGGATGGAGATTCGTGACATTGTACAGGAGACAGGAAGCAAGACCATCCCCAAGAAAAAGACATGCAAAAAAGCAAAATGGCTGTCTGAGGAGGCCTTACAAATAGCTGTAAAAAGAAGAGAAGCCCAAACCAAAGGAGAAAAGGAAAGATATATTCATTTGAATGCAGAGTTCCGAAGAATAGCAAGGAGAGATAAGAAAGCCTTCCTCAGCGATCAATGCAAAGAAATAGAGGAAAACAATAGAACAGGAAAGACTAGAGATCTCTTCAAGAAAATTAGAGCTACCAAGGGAACATTTCATGCAAAGATGGGCTCGATAACGGACAGAAATGGTATGGACCTAACAGAAGCAGAAGATATTAAGAAGAGGTGGCAAGAATACACAGAAGAACTGTACAAAAAAGATCTTCATGACCCAGATAATCACAGTGGTGTGATCACTCACCCAGAGCCAGACATCCTGGAATGTGAAGTCAAGGGGGCCTTAGGAAGCATCACTACAAACAAAGCTAGAGGAGGTGATGGAATTTGAGCTGAGCTATTTCAAATCTTAAAAGATGATGCTGTGAAAGTGCTGCACTCAATATGCCAGAAAATTTGGAAAACTCAGCAGTGGCCGCAGGACTGGAAAAAGTCAGTTTTCATTCCAATCCCAAAGAAAGGCAAT
>NW_011494938.1:2876385-2883470 GCF_000754665.1 Bison bison bison
TGAAGAGTTGACTCATTGGAAAAGACCCTGATGCTGGGAGGGATTGGGGGCAGGAGGAAAAGGGGACGACAGAGGATGAGATGGCTGGATGGCATCACCGACTCAATGGACATGAGTTTGAGTGAACTCCCGGAGATGGCGATCGACAGGGAGGCCTGGCGTGCTGCAATTCATGGGGTTGCAAAGAGTCAGACACGACTGAGTGACTGAAGTGAACTAACTGAACTGAGGCTTCAACAATACGTGAACCGTGAACTTCCAGATGTTCAAGCTGGTTTTAGAAAAGGCAAACAAACCAGAGATCAAATTGCCAACATCTGCTGGATCATTAAAAAAGCAAGAGAGTTCCAGAAAAACATCTATGTCTGCTTTAGTGACTATGCCAAAGCCTTTGACTGTGTGGATCACAATCAACTGTGGGAAATTCTGAAAGAGATGGGAATACCAGACCACCTGACCTGCCTCCTGAGAAATCTGTATGCAGGCCACGAAGCAACAGTTAGAACTGGACATGGAACAACAGACTGGTTCCAAATAGGAAAGGAGTACGTCAAGGCTGTATATAGTCACCCTGCTTATTTAACTTACATGCAGAGTACATCATGAGAAACACTGGGCTGGATGAAGCACAAGCTGGAATCAAGATTGCTGGGAGAAATATCAATAACCTCAGATATGCAACGGAGAAGGCAATGGCACCCCACTCCAGTACTCTTGCCTGGAAAATCCCATGGACAGCAGAGCCTGGTAGGCTGCAGTCCATGGGGTTGCTAAGAGTCAGACACGGCTGATCGACTTCACTTTCACTTTCATGCACTGGAGAAGGAAAAGGCAACCCGCTCCAGTGTTCTTGCTTGGAGAATCCCAGAGATGGGGGAGCCTGGTTGGCTTCCATCCATGGGGTCGCACGGAGTCAGACAGAACTGAAGCAACTTAGCAGCAGCAGCAGATATGCAGATGACACCACCCTTACGGCAGAAAGTGAAGAGCTAAAGAGCCTCTTGATGAAAGTGAAAGAGGAGAGTGAAGAAGCTGGCTTAAAACTCAACATTCAGAAAACAAAGATCATGGCATCCAGTCCTATCATTTCATGGCAAATAGATGGAGAAACAGTAGGCTCCAAAATCACTAGAGATGGTGACTGCACCCATGAAATAAAAAGACGCTTACTCCTTGCAAGTAAAGTTATGACCAATCTAGACAGCATATTAAAAAGCAGAGACATTACTTTGCCAACAAAGGTCTGTCTAGTTAAGGCTATGGTTTTTCCAGTGGTCATGTATGGATGCGAGAGTTGGACTGTAAAGAAAGCTGACCGCCGAAGAATTGACGCTTTTGGAGAAGACTCTTGAGAGTCCCTTGGACTGCAAGGAGATCCAACCAGTCCATCCTAAAGGAAATCAGTCCTGCGTACTCATTGGAAGGACTGATGTTGAAGCTGAAACTCCAATACTTTGGCCACCTCATGCGAAGAGCTGACTACTTTGAAAAGACCCTGATGCTGGAAAAGATTGAAGGCAGAAGAAGGGGACGACAGAAGATAAGATGGTTGGATGGCATCACTGACCTAATGGACATGAATTTGAGTAAACTCCAGGAGTTGGTGATGGACAGGGAGGCTTGGCGTGCTGCAGTCCATGGGGTCGCAGAGTCAGACACAACTGAGCGACTGAAGTGAACTGAATCCATAGGTCGGATGTAGGCTTTGAGAACTTAAATATGTTCACTATCACACAAGATATTTGGAAAGTTTGTACAAGGCCACTGGGCTCTGCTCATTGTTCTCAGTGTTTTGTCAACGTTTGTTCATCTGAGATTCCTCTTTGATACGTCTACTTTCATTTTATTGTAGTAATTAAAAAAATAAATTCTAATTGTTTTTTGGTTTATCAGTGTATACCTGCAGGCGCACACGAATTTTGAGTCTAGCTGTACTGTGTTGTGAAAAAACTTGCAATTGGATCCTAAAATGACAGCAGTGTAAATTATAAAGTACCAAACACTGTAGGTGAAAGCACTGTCAGCAATAAATAAAAATGGCTTTCTTTGGGAGGAAATAACTGGAAAGAGAGAGAATAGGCTGGGGGAGGAAATGATCCACACCATTAGGAAAGGAAGAGCCATATTTAGGAAAGCATCTGAGGGACAAGGATATCTGAAACAAGTGAATTTTGGTCTTAGGCACTCCTCCAAGGGTTCAAGTCACAGAGGCAGTTAGGTTGCCTGAGCTTTGCCATTTCCTGTCCTGAAAAGACACTGGACTTTTATTTCCCAAAGACCGCTCATTCCGTTTTGCTGAGAGCATAACTTGTGTGCAGGGGCCTGTTCAGGAACTGGCTTTGCAAAGATGAAAAGAGCCCAGTTCCTGTCTCCAAGCGCTTCTCGGCCTTAAAACAGAACATCCTAATAGGTAGGTATGCTGCTACTGCTGCTGCTGCTAAGTCGCTTCAGTCGTATCCGACTCTGTGCGACCCCATAGACAGCAGCCCACCAGGCTCCTCTGTCCATGGGATTCTCCAGGCAAGAACACTGGAGTGGGTTGCCATTTCCTACTCCAGTGCATGAAAGTGAAAAGTCAAAGTGAAGTCGCTCAGTCGTGTCCGACTCCTAGCGACCCCATGGACTGCAGCCCACCAGGCTCCTCCGTCCATGGGGTTTTCCAGGCAAGAGTACTGGAGTGGGGTGCCATTGCCTTCTCCAGGTAGGTAGGTATAAAGGGCCCTATTATAAGATGAGAAAAAGCTTGCGGAGGCCTGTTGCCACAGAGGAAATGAGCTCTGTGTGGTCCAAAAGGCAGGCACTTTTGATAGGCTTTATCTTCCAAAAAGAATGATCATGTGAAATATGAAACAAATAGATCGCCCAGAAAGGAAAGGATTGGGATGAAACTTTATATGGAAGTTTGAAATAAGTCCTCAGTATCTTCAGGAAAGAAGGCTCTAGAAGACCCAGGAGTGCTAACTGATCAAACGGACAGTACCCCCAGTGGAGCGTCTTCCTCAGACTTGCACCTCAGGAAATGTTGACTGTTCTGGAATATCTACTTAGGGGAGGGGAGAGAGTCCACCCACTTGTATCAGATTTGAACATAACATGGGGAGAAGGCTACTTTCACGATTCTAAGCTCTTTTCTCTCTTCACCCCCTGTAGTTTCAGGGCTGTGTGAGGTGTATCGGCAGGAATGTTCTCTTTTGAAGAGAATAAAAGCATTTAAATTAGCGGGAGGGTGGTTAACACCCGCAGCTCTGGCCCCACAGCACGCCACCTCGTCCGCTGGGGTTCACTCCGCACCTCCCCTAGGGTTGGCGCAATAGCGCTAACGGCCGCGGGGTAGCAACGGTTCCCGCGCAGCGCGCGGCGGGCGTTACGCGGCCAGGACTTGCAGGCCAGCCGCAAGTTCAAGAAGGGGCTGGGAGGGGGTGGGGGGACGAGGCCGGTCCGGGGGCAGCTTTTGACGAACAGTCCTTACAGCCAATCGGAAGCCTGGTCGACTTTTCCCTCTGCCAATAGGGAGCGAGGCCCGGACTGGGGAGGGGGGCGCTTCCCGAGGGCTGCGGCTGGATTCGATCCCGGGCGGCTGCCTTGAAGGCGGGGGCGGAGGCTCGGCCTGGGCGGCGAGGAGCGGATTAGGGGAGGAGGGAAGACCGGAAGCCACGGTCGCGTCCCCATCCTTAGATTCGCTCCTCCGGGCTGGGAGCGGAGACGCAGGAGGAGGGAGAGGCTGGATGTCGGTCCCGTGATAAAGAGGAGCGGCTGCTCCGGAGCCTCTTCCCGGGGCGCCTCCTCATCCCGCCAGTCCTCCACAGCCACCCGCCTCCTGGGCGCGGGGCCCCCGCGGACGCTTCGTCCGCCCAGATCTTTGCTGGAGAGGCGCTTGCCGGTGACGGGGACTGGCCGGCGGCGTCCGAGGCCCGCGCCCCGCCGCCACCCCCACCGGCCTGCCGGCCGGTCCCTCTGGCCGCCGCCATGTCCTCCTCCTCATCCTCCCCCAGGGAGACGTACGAGGAGGACCGGGATTACGAGAGCCAGGCCAAGCGCCTCAAGACCGAGGAAGGGGAGATCGATTACTCGGCCGAGGAAGGCGAGAACCGCCGGGAAGCGACGCCCCGGGGCGGGGGCGATGGCGGCGGCGGCCGGAGCTTCTCACAGCCGGTAACAAAGCGTGGCGCCCCGTCAGCTGAGTCTGGCGGCTCCCTGGGAAGCAGGGCTCCGCGGCTGGGACTCGGCCTCGGGGCCTCTCGCCCTCCTCGTTTTCCCTTTTTGCGGCGCTGACCAGGTCGGGAAGCGCCGACTCTTCTCTTTCGGGCTTTTATTCTTCGTCCTACCTGTTTCCAGCATCCCGAACGCGAGTCCGCCCCGGCCTGGCCGCAGGCCCCGCTGCGAGTCCACTGCCGGCCCTGAACTTAGGGAGGGTCGCGAGCAGGGGGGTGGCGCGAGGCGTTGCTTCCGCTCCGGGGGGCTCTGGTGCGTGATTAGCCCTTTGTTAGTTTAACTCCTTAGGCGGTTGACGGGCGTTGGACAACCGGTTCCCTTCAGCCCCTAGCCCCCAGCCTGCAGCATCCGCGCGCTGGTCTAGATCGCAGGATGGTGGCGTCGGTTCCGCCCAGGGATCTCTAAGCCTAGATGCTGAGGAGAGCCTCGGCTCACTGACAGATTACGCTGAGGAGCTCACAACCCAGTTCCCCTCAAGGTTTAATTAAATTTTTTTTATTCCTGCTAGGTCTGGTGCGCATGCTTTGCTCCCCAGTTTCATGGTTATTGCTCAATACAGTTTTCAGCTCTTCGATTAAAAATAAAATGTGTTGGCAGGTGTTCGCATACCGCTACTTTAAAGGAAAGGAATCTTAAATCTCAGTTTTTCCTGGGCAGTTTGTTCCCAATTTGTTCCATAAAACTGAACTCAGAACTGCATCAGACACACGTTCCGAGATTCTTGTTTTTCGCATCAAAAAGCTTAGATAGAGGCAGAAGGAATGTGAAAATTGTTTCATCCGGAGCATGTGGTAACTCAACTTCAGTTGAATGGAAACTTTAAGGACGCGAAGCAAAGCAAAAGTTTTTTTTGCCATTTTTGGTGCACTTAAGCTGTCTTTATGACTTAGGTGTTCCTTAAACATGTAACACATTCTAACTGATTAAAAAAAAACTGTACCTGAAATTTTCGGAATTGTGCACATATGTTCTAATATCAGATTAAAATGTTTTTCACCTTTTATAAGAGGCAAATTAAAAGTCAGAAGTCTTTCAGCTCTTGTTTGCATTTTAACGTAAAAAATTCTGGTCAGTAGAATTTAGAGTTTACAAAGAGGATTATGTTGCAAGACATTTAAAAAAGGAACTTTTTCTTCCTCTAAATAGTTTTCTTATGGCTAGATACAGCTTTCAACTTCTGTACCTAGCTATTTGGAATATTCAGAGTGTAACTTGGAAGTGTGAATAAAAGAAGTGCATTTCTTCTTAGGAAGTTTTAGTTCAAAATCAACTCCATCGTGGAAACTGAAAACAGGAATGTTGGAATATTATAGCTGATATTTAGATGCATTGAATCAGCATATTTCTTTTGCCAAAAGTCTTGGTTGAGTTTTTGTGCGGTGGCGTGAAATGTCTTCCATTAAGTGTCTTGGAAAGATACTTTAACCAGTTTACGAAAAATTGTTTTTGAAAACAGATTAAATATTAAGCCAATACTATTATTTTAGCTGTTGGGAAGAAAATAAAGTATAATTAATACATTCAAAGTGAATTGTATTTAGTGGTGGAAGTAGCTCTGGGCAGGGCTTGGGGAGTCAAAGCTAGTATACAATGTGTGACCTTGGTAAAGTCAGTTAACTACTTTTCTGAGTTCTCTTTGTAAAATGTGAAAGTTGAACTTCGTGCTTTCCTACACTGAATTACAACCTGAAATTGTAATTCAGTGGTTGATCTAATGCAGCTTTTAAATTACCCAGGCAGGAAAAATTCAGATTTTAACTCCTTTTTTTTTTCTTAGGAGAGTGTGAATTGCTTTTATTTAATAGTAGAGCCAATATTGCACTGTTGAATCTAATGTCGGATTATTTTTCCTGTTTTTAAACATTTTTCTTCATGTAATGTTGGATACTATTTTGAAATCATTGTGGTTGTGGAAACCTGTACATAATAAAATTTTACTAGGACAGGAATGCCCTGAATAGAAATTTATTGTCTAGTGCATCATCATTCAGAAATACGGTAATTCATCTAACTGAGAAGGGTTTGACTCCACCTCAGCCTAGCCCCAGAAGACTTCGTGATCAAACTGTTTAGGTAAATGTATGTTAGGTACAACAATGGGTAACCTCTTCAACACTAGCTGGAAGATTGTAAAAGTGTGCAGTAAGACTTCAGAGATTTACATTATTTGGCTTTTCATGGGTTTTCTTGATTCTTTTATAATAACTAGGTTTAAAGAGGATGTATTTAAGAAAAAGTTTATACAAATGCTCCTGATTTAAAGATGAATTAGTCATCGTAAATGATGTTTTTAAGGTGTAAAGAGAAATAAGTTTGTAGTTTGGGTATGAGAAATTAAGACACTTCAAATTTGTGTCTTGTTGCTTTGAAGAGCGAAAACTCCCAGAGTGTTTTGCATTCTTTGGGCTACATTTTGAATAAAGCTTATGGAGGTTCATGCTGTGTATTATACAATTACTTTATTCTTGTGGAGTAAATTGTGTTCTTAAATTTAGCAGGTATGGCCTTCAAGATCATATTAATAGTAAATATCTTTATCTGCTTCAGTTCACTTCAGTTGCTCAGTCGTGTCCAACTCTTTGCGACCCCATGAACTGCAGCACGCCAGGCTTCCCTGTCCATCACCAACTCCCGGAGTTTACTCAGGCTCATGTCCATTGAGCCGGTGATGCCATCCAACCATCTAATCCTCTGTTGTCCCCTTCTCTTCCCGCCCTCAGTCTTTCCCAGCATCAGGGTCTTTTCAAATGAGTCAGTTCTTTGCATCTGGTGGCCAAAGTATTGGAGTTCCAGCTTTAGCATCAGTCCTTCCAATGAATATTCAGGACTGATTTCCTTTAGGATGGACTGGTTGGATCCCCTTGCAGTCCAAG
>NW_011494938.1:2883570-2888534 GCF_000754665.1 Bison bison bison
CTTTGCAGTCCAAGGAACTCTCAAGAGTCTTCTCTAATACCACAGTTCAAAAGCATCAATTCTTCAGTGCTCAGCTTTCTTTATAGTCCAACTCTCACATCCATACATGACCACTGGAAAAACCATAGCTTTGACTAGACGGACTTTTGTTGGCAAAGTAATGTCTCTGCTTTTTAATATGCTGTCTAGGGCGGTCATGACTTTTCTTCCAAGAAGAAGAGTTAATTTCATGGCTGTAGTCACCATCTCTAGTGATTTTGGAGCCCCCAAAAAACTTTGCAGAAAGCAGCTTGATTTCAGAATGTTAGCTCTTCACTTGGCAAAACCAGTTGAAGAATTGAATTGGGAGGTTACTTAGAAAAAATTCTGTGTTTATAAAGATTGATATCAATAAAAATTTATGGAGTACTAATTCGCTTTAGAGACTTCTAAGTTTTTCTTTTACTCTATTTTGCTAGTGACTAAAAAGACAAATCAAAAATTGTTAAAGTGATTAGTCATGAGGTGAAAGTTAAAAGTTTCTCAACTTTTAATAAATAGACCTGTAAGATGGCAAAATGCCAAGATCAAAATAAGAATCCAGGATTTCCAAACAATATTCTGTCTGCCATAAAGAATCTCATTTGAATTTAAGACACACTATTACCTTAAGCTTTAATGATCTGAATTACAGTGATGATAGGACTACTGTGATGGCTTATTGGGATGAATATAGAATGGGAGATGGGTTGAAGTCACTTCGTTAGCTCCCAAAGGAAGAGTTTAGACTGTGACAGTGAGCATAGTAATTACACTCTGGAGAATAAAAAAGTTCAAGGATGTGTACCTCAGAGGAAAGTGCCAGAGCCTTGAGGCTTCTGTAACAGTAATGTCCTGTGTCTTATTTAGCTAAGCTGCTGCAGTAGAGTTTGAATTTTAGGTTTAGTTTTGGGAAGTAAATGAAAAGTAGTAGGTTCTGGGACTTCCCTGGCGGTCCAGTGGCTTGTGCTTCCACTGTAGGGAGCTGGGGTTCAGTCCTTGGTCAGGGAACTAAAATCCTGTGTGTCAGGCAGCAGAGCCAAAAAAAAAAAGGTAGGTTTTACTGCCCTTTGGTTTTAACAAGTGACTTTTTTTTCGTGTTAGTACATAAAAGTGAAAAGTGTTGTTAAGAGAGCCGTAAGCCCAACCAAAGCAGGTGTCTTGGCTCTGCTACCAGCATGCTTTGTGACTTAATCTCTTTGGAACTCAACTTGCTACCTGTCACATGAGATGGTTGGATTAGATGATCACTGTGATCTCTTAGCTCATTAAAAAAATAATACTTGAGCCCTATCATGTGCTAGGTGCTGTTCTTGGTGATGGGGATATAATAGTTAAAAAAATTCCATACTTAAAAATGTGTGATTCTGCATGATTCAGCACTTTATTTTCCCTCTGTGAAATTGAATACAACTTTCAAAGCTTGCAGTTGCAGCCACATCACCAACTCAGGTGAGCTTAAAACAAAAAGGGGTATAGGGAGTTTATCGGTCCATATAACTATAAATGCCAAGTTGTGCCATAGTTTTAGGCATTTCGTGATCTAGGGATTTAGATGAAGTCATAGGGACTAGATTCTGTCTCGTTCCATGTTTCACCTTTGTGACTCTGCGATCCCATAGACTGTAGCCTACCAGGCTCCTCTGTCGGTGGCATTTTCCAGGCAAGAGTACTGGAGTGGGTTGCCATTTCCTTCTCTAGGGGATCTTCTTGACCTGGGAATCAAACCCAGGTCTCCCGCATTGCGGGCAGACACTTTACCCTCTGAGCCACCAGGGAAGCCCCTATTTCCTCTATGTAATGATAAAGTTAGGCCTACATTGTTTTTGCTAGCAAATAAAGAGAACACAGTCTGTCCCTCAATGTCTGTAACTATCCCCTCGGATAAGCCATTTTTAAAAAATATCTACCTACTCCTGACGAGCCACTGGACTACTTCTAAAGTTGGGAAGTTACAACTGTGTGAGTGAGAATACCAGTGGAATAATGTGGGACTGGGGTGTTTTTGTTTGCTTGTTTTTGTGTTTAACCAAAAGGAGGAGAGAGTTTTGGGTAGACAAAACCATAGGATTTCTACCACATGAGCAAAAAGATAGATTATTTTTTAAAAAGTTGTTTGAATCATATGACTCTTCATTTTTAATCTTAGTTATATGATCAAATGTACCTTAAAACTTTGAATAGGAAAATTAAAAGACTTCCTGTATTTGGGATCTGCTCTATTGTAAGGAAAGAAAAGACCAAGCTATGTGATTGTTTGACTTGAAGACCATGTACTAGTTAACTCTAAGCATAACGTAAGTTAAAAAAAAATACTTGCATCTGTCCCTTGAAACTAGTTGGTCCTTCACCTATGTGAAGTATCCAGAGTAAAAGGGGGGAATAATCTTAAATATCTAGACATCTGCACTCATTTCTTGGTACTACTTTGATAAATTCTAATGTATCCAGAAAACAATTACCAGAATAGAGAAGGTACACAAGATCATAATCATAAGAGGAATGACAAGAATCTGGGGGATATTTGGCCTGAAAGGTAAACTTCAGTGTGATTTCAGAAATCATTACAAATAGAAAGGTTATGTAAAAGAGGGAAATGAAGATAAGGATGGGGGTGGCAATGATTAATATTTATTGAGCTTTTGTTCAGTAACTACATCTGGCACCGTGCTCAACATTTTGTACTTGTCCTTTTTATTGTAATTTTAAGTGATGAGGATTTCGTTTTCTTATTTTTTTACAAGTGAAACTGAGCTTCAGAAGGGTTAAGTAAGTAGTGTAAGATCACAAAGCCTATAAATGTCCAAAGATTCAAACACTGATCTGACTTCACAGGCCATTTTGTATAGGAAGCTACAGGGAGACAAATTTAGATGCATATTATGAAGAACTTTCTAAAAATGTAATAGTCTCTCAAGGTTTTTCCCTGTCATTGAGGGTGTTTAAGGAGAGGCTTATAATCATCAGTTGCAGTGGTTCTGTGCACATTTGGTTTTGGAAGATGAGTTACTCAATTTGAGGTTGTTCACTTTTAATCCTATATAGGAGGACAGAGAATGTTGTTTGGTGTTGCACATGTGTTATGCATGGAAATGTTGGGAAAAGCAAAAAAAGCCTGAAGACATTGTACATTGCCTTTATGAGTTTAGTTTCACTGTGTCGAGAAATGTTAGTGGACCCTTCTCATTTCTCTCATTGTGGAAGCTTCATTTGTACTCTATACAGCTTCCCTTCTCTTTAGTTGAGCCTGGTTTTCAATCAGCAGTAGTCAAAATTAGCACTCAACGTTGATATTATTGGAGTTTGTCTTTGAGGTAGCCTTTGAAGAGGGGCTGGGTGTTTGTAACTGGTCTGTAGCTTGCCGAGAGGATCAAAAAATGCCTCCGTTACAGTTCACACAGTTTACCTAAAGAAGGGATTGAGTGATTAAAAAAGAAAACAAGCACATGTAAATTGAAGGCACGCCTCCATTTGCTTGGTTCTTATTTAGAATCTTGTTTCTAGTCTGATAAATAGTAGATATAAATAGACCAGGAGAGAGCCTAGATAACTAAACATTTGAAGTGGACAGAATAAACTTCTATATGAGAAACTCTTTAAGCCTTAGAAGACATAGTCAAAATTTTAATACGTGGATGGGGTAAACAGTGCTGACTTACCAATTTAAGATTGAGATGTATAGTATGATGCTTAAAGGAAGTATTTTTAGGGTAGCAAAAGAAGGTCTGAAGATGATTTCAGATTTCTTATCACCAGTATATAGTATAAAGAGTTGATTTAAGAAAATGTTAGTATTTGGGGGGGAAATGAGGGGTATAGTGAAAATATAGTTTGAAAAGATATCTTAAATACATCAGTTTTATTTCTGGAAACAACCGTACGGTTTTTTTTTTTTTCTTTTCTTTTTTAAATAAACTACAGAAAGGATGAGAAAATTTTAAGTTCAAGAAAAGGGTACTAATTTAGAGAAATGTCAAGGTAGGTAAACTCATGAAAGGCAGAGTCATTGAGTGGGAATAAGGGACATATATAGGGGTTATGGGATATGTTCTCAGCCTTGAGGTGAGATATCTCAGATATGATCATATCTGAGATCATATGATACAATATCATATGATCATATCAGATATCTTAGAGATGATTATCATATCTGCCTCTAAGTACCATACTGATTGCATTTAACATCTTTCATAAAGAATGACTTAAATTTTGATGTTTCACTTAGGAAATATAAAATCAGATCTTCAGAGAGATTTAAAAAGTGGTCCTATAGTCCATTTCTTTGTAAGACCAGTTTGAAAAATACTCTTTTTTTATGAGTTTATTTTCCAGATACTCGTTATCTATGTTGGGAAGGGAGGTAGGAAGAAAGAAGTGTCAACTGATTTGGCAGTATTATTAAAGTAGGTGTTGAGTTCATGAACATTTTTTATATTGTTCTTCATACTTTTTTGTAGGTCTTAAATGTTGTTCAGTCACTCAGTCATGTCTGACTCTTGCAACCCCTTGGACTGGAGCCTAGCAGGCTCCTCTGTCCATGGGATTTCCTAGGTAATAACATTGGAGTGGGCTGCCATTTTTTTGTCCAGGGGATCTTTCCCACCTAGGGATCGAACCCATGTCTCCTGCAATAGCAGGTGGATTCTTTACCACTGAGCCACCTGGGAATACAAGAATTTCCCAACTTTTAAAAATGTGTAAAATGTTTAATTACGTATGTCCTTCATCTAGATTCAGCAGTTTTTAACATTTTACCCTTTGAGATTTTATCTCTATATACATACTTTTTCCCCCTATACTATTTGAAAGTAAATTGCAGATATCATGATCAGTTCAGTCGCTCAGTTGTGTCCTACTCTGCGACCCCATGAACTGTAGCATGCCAGGCCTCCCTGTCCATCACCAACTCCCAGAGTCCACCCAAACCCATGTCCATTGAGTCGGTG
>NW_011494938.1:2888634-2898642 GCF_000754665.1 Bison bison bison
GATCTTAGTTTTCTGAGTGTTGAGCTTTAAGCCAACTTTTTCACTCCTCTTTCACTTTCATCAAGAGACTCTTTAGTTCTTCACTTTCTGCCATAAGGGTGGTGTCATCTGCATATCTGAGGTTATTGATATTTCTCCCAGCAGTCTTGATTCCAGCTTGTGCTTCCTCCAGCCCAGCGTTTCTCATGATGTACTCTGCATATGTTAAATAAGCAGGGTGACAAAATACAGCCTTGACATACTGCTTTTCCTATTTGGAACCAGTCTGTTGTTTCATGTCCACTTCTAACTGTTGCTTCCTGACAGGCATATAGGTTTCTCAAGAGGCAGGTCAGGTGGTCTGGTATTCCCATCTCTTTCAGAATGTTCCACAGTTTATTGTGATCCACACAGTCAAAGGCTTTGGCATAGTCAATAAAGCAGAAATAGATGTTTTTCTGGAACTCTCTAGCTTTTTCGATGATCCAGCAGATGTTGGCAATTTGATCTCTGGTTCCTCTGCCTTTTCTAAAATCAGCTTGAACATCTGGAAGTTCACAGTCCACATATTGCTGAAGCCTGGGTTGGAGAATTTTATGATGGTTCATCCTTAAATACCACAGCTTTCCTAAGAATAAGGATATGCTTTTCATATAGCCATTACCATCATAATGGTACCTTAGACAATCAGTGGCTTCCCTGATAGCTCGGTTGGTAAAGAATCCTTCTGCAATGCAGGAGACCCCTGTTTGATTCTTGGGTTGGGAAGATCCACTGGAGAAGGGATAGGCTACGCACTCCAGTGTTCTTGGGCTTCCCTTGTGGGTCAGCTGGTAAAGAATCCTCCTGCATTGCAGGAGACCTGGGTTCGATCCCTGGGTTGGGATGATCCCGTGGAGAAGGGAAAGGCTACCCACTCCAGTATTCTGGCCTGGAGAATTCCATGGACTGTATAGCCCGTGGGGTCAGAGAGTTGGACACGACTGAGCAACTTTCGCTTTTACTTTTCAGACAGTCAGTACTTCTATTATTTAATATCCTGTCTATAATTCAGTTTCTCCAGTTTTTCCTAAGATGACTTTTATAGCAATTTTTATCTATTATAAAATGAAACTTCACATATTGCATTTGGTTGTCTGTCTTCAATCTGAAGTCTTCCTTCCACTAATTTTTGATACTTTTTGAAGAGCCCAGACCAGTAGAGTTTTATTTTACACTTTCACCTTGGCCAGCTCATTCTAAGGATCAAAGGAGATAGCTATCTTATTTCTTGTAGTTTATTATTGTCTAATTATTTTTAGAATAAAACTTGTTATTTGTATTTTGTGTTGTCTTTAAATTAGGTTTTTAGGTATTATTTAGAGCTTTCTTCCTGAATTATTGTCATCCAGTAGTATTTAAGAGCTTGATGATGATAGTGTCCATTTGGTTGTTGAGTTTCACCAAGACAGTCTCATTTGTTTAGGCTGCTAATAGAATATTGGTATACATAGGGTACAATTAAAATGATTAATTTCAGACTTGGTGGCATGTAATGAATATCGGGTTTACCTTAGAAAAGACTCAGCATAAGCAATTCAAATGAAATTCCCTGGACTGAATTAATATTTTCAAAGGACTCAATTTTGACAAGAGTGTCAGAGTAATCTCATGGTTACTTATATACTTAAATTAGGTCTTTAGATTCTGACATTTTTAATTAGCTGGGCACAAGACTGTTACAGTATTTTCTAACAGCCTTTATAATAAAGCAAAGTTGGTAGGTCTTTAAAAATAGCCATAAAGGGATTTAATTTTCTTAAAATGATTCTTAAGTTTTAATGGTAAAACGTGCTCTTTTAGATTAGAAGGAAAAACCTTTCTTGTCGTTTGTAGGAGAAAACCTTTTCCTTTAATAGATTTTTTGGTTATATATACGAATTGTACATGGGTTTCATTCCTTTCATTTTAAAAACTTTTTAATTGGAATATAGTTTATGTATAATATTATGTTAGCTTCAGGTGTACTACATAGTGAATTGACTTTGCATACATTGTGAAATGATCACCATAATAAATCTAGTAACCATCAGTCCCTTACAAAGTTATTATAATATTACTGACCACACACTTTATGCTGTGTATTACACCCCCTGGCTTATTTATTTTATAACTGGAATTTTGTTCCTCTTAATCCCCTTCACCTATTTCACACTCCTCCCCTCCCAACGTCCATTTGTTCTCTGTAACTGTGAGTCTATTTTTGTTTTGTTTTGCTTGTAGGTTTGTATTGTTTTTTTAAATTCCACGTAATACCCTTGAGCTCCATTCCTGTTGTCTCAAACAGCAAGATACTTTTTTTTTGCTGAGCCTTGGGGCATGTGGAATCTTAGTTCCCCGACCATGGATCCAACCTGTACCCCTTACAGTGGAATTACTGAGTCTTAACCACTGGATTGGCAGGGAAGTCCCCAAATTTCATTTTTATGGCTGAATAATATTCTTTATCCATTCATCTGTTGATGGACAATTACGTTGCTTCATTTCCGGAGTGAGGTCATTTCTGAAGCGATGTAAGAGTGGTGCCCAGTGGTTATTTGTATATATAAATCTTTGACTTACTAGAGCTTCAGTAAGTAAATGAGAGCTATTTTCATTTTCAAGCTAATTCTCCTACATGGTCCCTTTTAAAATAAAGTATAAGACTGTATATTTTAAAGCTTCTTGCTGGGCATACTCAAAGATACACAGTATTTCACAGAAGCCCAGGGAGGCTTGTGTTTTTTGTTTATTTGTTTTTGGCTGTGCCTGTGCTGCTTGTAGGATCTTAATTCCCTGACCAGGCCCTGGCAGCGAAAGCACCCAGTTCTAACTACTGGACCAACAGGGAATTTCCAAGGCTTGTATTTTTGAGTACTCCTTGTTCAGCAGGAGATGGTTGTTGTTGTTGTTCAGTTGCTGAGTCGTATCCGATTCTTTGTGACCCCATGGACTGCAGCCCACCAGGCTTCCCTGTCCTTTACCATCTTCCGGAGCTTGGTCAAACTCATGTCCATTGAGTCGGTGATACCATCCAACCATCTCATCCATTGTCGTCTCCTTCTCCTGCCTTCAGTCTTTCCCAGCATCAGGGTCTTTTGTTACGTGTAGGGCTCTTTGCATCAGGTAGCCCAAGTATTGAAGCTTCAACTTCAGCATCAGTCCTTCCAATGAATATTCAGGGTCAATTTCCTTAGGATTGACTGGTTTGATCTTGCACTCCAAGGAACTCTCAAGAGTCTTCTCCAACACTACAGTTCAAAAGCATCAATTCCTGGGTGATCAGCCTTTTTTATGGTCCAGTTCTCACATCCATACTGGTACTTCAGCAAAGATGGTACCTTGTATAAATTTGTCAAGTGTACTGAGTAACATCAAATTATGGTGGAACTAGATAATCAGTTAAACAAGGTCAAAAGATGATACTCATCTATATCAAAGAAAAATAGAGTGTATACCCTTATATTAATTGGGACTTTTTGTTCACTTTTTGTGATTTCAGTTTGATTTGGGATTTTTATATAAGTGTTTGCTTTTTAATGCAGAATCAGATTTACTAAAAGATGCAATTTAGACTTTTAACTAGAAATTATTTTATCTTGCTAGGAGGCTGGTGGAAGTCATCATAAAGTTTCTGTTTCACCCGTTGTCCATGTTCGAGGACTCTGTGAATCTGTGGTGGAAGCAGACCTTGTGGAGGCCCTGGAAAAATTTGGGACAATATGGTAAGGCCAACAGGGACTCGATATAGATTGTGGAAACAGTGCAGAGAGCAGACTTCGTTTTCTTGCTACAAGCCTTTATGCTTAGCCATACAATATATTGTTTGCCTATAACTGTATTTCTTTGAAACCTGAGTCTTTCTGAGATTAATTTTTAATTTTAATTTTTCTGAGGTGAATTTTTGTGGATCATGATCCCATCTCCCTCCTCAACCAGATTGTGTGTAACACCGATTATTGCATCTTTCATCTGATTTTCAAATGAATCCATGATTCCTTCTTAAATACTGTTTTAAGCCATTGAGTTAATTAATTATGCCCTTTATCTTCAGAGTTTCAAGTAGTGGTACTTAAATACTGGGGGGTTTTTGGTTTGTTTTAGTTTGTTTTGAACTATTTATTAATTGGCAATGAAAAGGGGGTAGACTAAAGGGTAGGCATTATTTGCTTAGTGTGAGTTGCTGTGATATCATGAGTGGTCAGTGTTTTATCCTAGCTTATTTTCCTTTTGTGTTTTGTATTCACTCATGCTCTTCCTTTACAGCTGGTGTATACTAAGAATACTGACTTACATGAAAAACGTGATTTGAAAAATGAATCTGCTGCCCAAAATAGACACTTAAAAAAATTCTTTCTAAATTGAAATACGCTTGGCTGTTCTTTTCTTACTATGGATAATATAGAATTTATTACCTTTTTTTCCATTGATGAACACATTTGGGGTTTTTGTTATAGGCAACAGAGACTATACAGACTAAGTCATAATATATAACAGGAGAGAAATTTCATTATATTTGCTGAGATCATTTGACTGCTTCAATTTTATAAAAATTTATGTGGAGTTTTGAGTATTGAAAGAAGATGGTGAGGGAGGGATCAGAGATTCCAGAAGAGAGGAATCATTTCTTCAAAGGAGCATCAGTAGTGTTAGGTGATACCTTCCATCGTGGCATCTTGTTAATTTCTTGGTGACCTCAATGAGAGGTGGATGACTTAGCAAACTTATTACCCTTAACTTATGGACCTCAGAAACCGCTAACATTTTGTTTATGGTTGGAGGTACAAATTGGAAAACCACATGGACATAAATAAAAGTCCATTTCTTGAAATATCACTAATGACTGTATCACTTCTTAGTCATTTGGAATGGATATTGAAAGTTAAGTTTGTCTGGAGAGTTACACTGTATTGGAGCAGACTCCTTAGACGATACTTAGACTTGCATGTTGACATTGATTCACCCAGTCACCACTTCCAGGTGGTGTGTTGTCTCATGGAGTTAATAAAGAGACTCCATGAGACAATGAGGTTATCTCTGGATTTTTATTTTCTTCTGTTCTTATGTATTTAGGGCTTTTTAAGTTATTTTTTTACAGCCAAGAAATACTGAATATTGTCAGGAAACAAGTTGGTGAACAAATGAAGTTGGAAACTTTAGGGAAATAATAACTATATTGATATTTTGATGTCAATTATTACCATGAACTGGATGTTGGGGATTAAAGAAATAGAACTGTTTGTTTAAGGTTGTGATTAATTTGAATTACTTTTGAGTGGCTCGTCAATTTTTAGACTCTATACTGTTTGATATTTAGTCTTATGGTAATGTGTTCCATATGAATTTTATTTAGTTAATTTGCATAGTACATCATTCTGCCCTCAAGATTTGTAGTTATGTGGATAGAAAAATCGTGAAATAATTGGAACAAATTAGTGTATAATTAAGAGTTTAATTGGCATAAATATGTACAATAGGAGTTTCAGTTGTGTGAAATGATCTTGAATAAGATATCTGCTACCAAAGCTGAAAGAAGTTTGAATAGCCTCCTATGAGGGGTAGGTGTTTGCTTCAAAATGTCACATTTATAGAAACTTTCCGTATTTTTTTGTTTGTTGATTTATTTGGTGGTATATGTGAGGGCAAATATAAAGATTATACAGAAACTGCTTGTATTAAAAAGATGAGTCACCAAGTTCAATATATAGTAAGTTTATACTTAAAAACTAGATGTATAGGAAAGAAGTTCAGAAGAAACTGTAAGATGTTAAAAATAAGTCAGGATAATTGCTATTTTTTGTCTTTATTTAATCAAAAGAATATTTAAAAATATATCCTTATAAGTCTCTTCTCCTCCCTTCTTTCTTTCATTAAAGGAAAAAATACTAGGTAGTGATTAGCTATTCCAGTTTGAATTTTAAAACAAAACTTTTGAGACCTGATTTATGTAGTAAATCTCTTGCTTCCTTTTGTTATTATTTAAAAATTAGTAAGCATGTTTTAAGCTATAAGTTGAACATACCTACTCTACCATATTTCTTGTACTTTTTATTTTTTCTCTCTTTGGTCTTCCAGTGTTTCTCATATTGTACTTTGAACTTTTTTTTTTAAATTATGTACCCCAGAATTTAAGTGAATTATAAAATGCCTGTGACATTCTAATTTTCCATTCCCTGTCTTTGTATGATGCTACTTTTCCTGGGTAACCTGTGTAACATTTAACTCTGTGCTTCTAACTTACTGCTTATTGTAGCTATAGAAAGCATTTTTTTTTTCAACTACAAACAGATAAGTCTATTATAATAGGCCAATAAAGAATTAATTTTTTTGAACCTTTTTGATTTTTCTGTGTTTCCAAAGACCCAAAGGACATTATTAACATATTTACTTGGTGATACCACTTGGCTTTAAACCAACTTAGATTTATGAGAGGGAGAATATTTATTATTCTTAAATTTCTTTAGCATAGACCTAATTCTGGTGTTTTCTATTTTTTTGTATACAAAACTTTAGAACCTCAACTAGGAGTTTGAGTTTCTAAAAGGAATGTTTCTCTCCTGAAATTTATATCTTGCATTTATAGTTGGTAAAACTAATCCCAGGCGTTACTGTTTCTGTTTTATTCTTCAGTTTTGAATGATGTGGGCTGAAAGCTAATAAACCTCCTAGACTAACAAGTATTGATTGAATACCTGTCATGTACCAGGCTCTTTGTTTCTAGATGCTGAGGATGTAAAGATGAATGAGGCAAGGCAAACAATTTGTATGCAGGAACTGTAATCTTGACAGCCGTGTTCCCAGTTGTATAAACAAGGAAGCTGAAATTCTTAAGAAATTACATAATTTGCTAGGCTACAGAGTGGTCTGTTTCTTACTAAGAAATGGCTTGCCAGTTTTTGAAGTGTGGTTAGTTCTGGATGCCTGATTGAGAAGCAGTGCTGTCACTGAGTACCTGACCTCATGTTATTTCTCTGGCCTTCTGCTCTTATAAAAAGCACATTGACTATATTTAAAAATATTTTTAACACCCTTGTTTCTGTGAATAGAGGACATGGTTCCCTGTTCTTATCCACGTGTTCTGATTTCTTGCTAACCTCCCTTCATCTCTAGTTTTTTTTTGACACGTACACACTGCTTTATTTGTTTTCGACTGCATCGGATCTTCATTGCTGCACAGGCTTTCTCTAGTTGCAGTGAGTGGGGACTGTTCTCTAGTTGCAGTACACGGGCTTCTCATTGCAGTGGCTTCTCTTGTTATGGAGCACAGGCTCCAGGTCCCCAGGCTTCAATAGTTGTGACTGCTAGATATTTTCTAATGCTGCTTATAAGTGGCAGCCTGAGGAATAAAGTGCATGGGATTATTAGTAACTGATAACAGAATTGTGCTTGAGGAGGGCATGAGGTACATAAAAGCTTTTAATCACAAGAGGACCTTTCAAACATATACCATCTACCCGGTATACCACAATTTATTTGGATAATTTAAGAGTTTACTAACTTTGGGTATAGGTAGTGAAGACTACTAGCCTGTATGATTTGAGACATTTTAAATTAAAGTCTGCTTTTACTTGAGAAAAATGTTAATTAAACTTGCTATATTAAGGTATTCGTTCCCTATCTTCCTTTCAGCTATGTGATGATGATGCCATTTAAACGGCAGGCTCTGGTAGAATTTGAGAACATAGATAGTGCCAAAGAATGTGTGACGTTTGCTGCAGATGAACCTGTGTACATAGCTGGTCAGCAGGCTTTTTTCAACTATTCTACAAGCAAAAGGATCACTCGGCCAGGAAATACTGATGATCCATCAGGAGGCAACAAAGTTCTTCTGCTGTCGATTCAGAATCCTCTTTATCCAATTACAGTGGTATGTATTTTAGTAAGACAGACTAAATTAAAAGTGATTTTGGAATTTGCCTTGGGTGACTAACCTGTAGTTTTCTTCACTGCCATATAAATATTTGAAAATAGTGGGTTTAAAAAAAAAAGAATTATTAAAAGTAACCTTAGTTTTGACTATCACGTTTAATGAACAAAGACATGGTGAGCACTGAAGTTGTAGAAAGGTCAGAAGCACAGTTGTCATAATTAAATAGGCACATTACTTTTATTTACTACCCTCACTGTTAACTCTCTTTCTGATGATAAAGTATAGACAGACTTGTTGGAAATGATTCAAGAAATCTGTCACTCACACGCCAGCACATACACTAAGAGCATCTACTAGGTAGTGACAGAATCCCGTGGTCTAGTAAGATGTACTTATCATTATAAACTGTTTAGAGATAGCTTGTTAAAAACTTCTTTTCTTCACTCTTTAAAAAAATAATGTTAGAATTTTAAAAGGATTCATGTCCTGAACCAGTTGAGTTTTCTACTTTATAATAATAACATGCTGTTTAATAATAAACTAGTGATAAGGACACTTGATTTTTGTAATGAATAAAATGTCATAATAAGAGGAGCTTCATTTAGTATGATTTCTAGTAATAGTATATGATATTTGAACATAAACTTAAAACATTAGGTACTATTTAAATTTAAATAGATATTATGTATCTTTTTATTTTTGTGATCTGTATAGACTTATTAATAAACACCATTAATATATTTACAGTATTTGGTGTTTTGGGAAAAAGAATATAACTAGTACAAGTACTCTGATTTGTTTATTATATCCTTAGTTACCTAATGGTGTTGCTCTCTAATGTAGGTACTCAAAAAATTTGAATGTTGAAGATTTGTTTCTAAGTGGGTATTTAGGGTTCTCTCTTAGATTCATGCATCTTGTTTGGTGAAATTTAACTCTTCATAAATGATCTTCCCTGGGTCTTTTATCTATAGCCATTGTCCTTGAAAAATAAATACTGAGTTGTACTACTCCTACTCTTTAATAAATATTTTTTATGTAATTTAAGTGATTATAATATTAAACATTTCAGAGTCACATTTGGGAAAAAATGTAATTGGTTACAGCTTTGGTTTATTAATTGTATTATCAGAGATTCTTTTAGGTACTTAAAAATTTAAGGATTCATTTAGGAGATTATAAGTAATAATGCTTTTCAAATTTTACATTGGAAGTTCTCTAATATGAGTATATTGTGTAAGTGAAGAAATAGCTTTAGATTTATCAGAGTTTAACAGTTTTTAAAAGTTTAATGCTTAATAGAAATGACATCATGACAGGTTTTTTTTTGTTGTTAAACAGAGTTTAGCTTTATTATATTTCTGAATATAAGATGTGATGAAGTCTTGTTTTCTTTCCTTCCTAGGATGTTTTATATACTGTATGTAATCCTGTTGGAAAAGTGCAGCGTATTGTTATATTCAAGAGAAATGGGATACAAGCAATGGTTGAATATCCTTTATTTGTAAATTTTTTATTGATGTGTATGAATGCTGTGTAATATAGATCTTACTTTTTCCTGCTTAATAATTTTGAGAACAAGTAGTGTTTATTATCCCCCACCATCTAATTGTCTTAGGTTTAAAAACAAAACTGCAGTACCCACAGAGAATTTTACTATTTTTGATAACTTCTACTGTAAAGTAATCCAGTGCTTCATCTTACAGTTTGCTTGCTTTTTTAATGGGGAAAATAACACTGTTTGATTATATGTATACTTGTACCTTTTTGGAATTTATCTCAAATGGACTTTTTTGAATCTCTTTAAAATAGTTTGGAAGTATCAAAACGTTGGAATCAGTAGAATGTTTCTTTCCTTTTTTCATTGAATCTTTTAAATGATCATGGTTTATGTAAGACCTACTCTTCTATATTAAATTTGTTATACAGTGAGTAAAATAAGCAAGCTGTACATATAGTACAATCCCATTAAAAAATAATTTAAAAAAAAACAAAAAACCCTAACCTATGTGTACATGTATATGCATAGAAAAAAGTAGGGATATATAATGGTAATATATATTATATATATTACTCTGGCAAGATATTTTTGCTTTTTTTTATTACCACTTTTGTGGTTTGATTTTTTTTTTTTTTTAAAA